>NC_086446.1:392710385-392977885 GCF_028390025.1 Pseudophryne corroboree | reverse complement strand
GAGACGAAGAGGTCCGGTGAAATCGGCGGCAGAAGACATCCTGTCTTCAGACTAAGGTAGCGCACAGCACCGCAGCTGTGCGCCATTGCTCTCAGCACACTTCACACTCCGGTCACTGAGGGTGCAGGGCGCTGGGGGGGAGCGCCCTGAGACGCAATATAACAGTATATACCTTAGGTGGCAAAAAGAATACATCACATATAGCTCCTGGGCTATATGGATGTATTTTAACCCCTGCCATTTTTACACAAAAAAGCGGGAGATAAGGACGTCGTGAAGGGGCGGAGCCTATCTCCTCAGCACACAAGCGCCATTTTCCCTCACAGCTCCGCTGGAAGGACGGCTCCCTGACTCTCCCCTGCAGTCCTGCTTCAGAATCAGGGTAAAAAAAGAGAAGGGGGGGCATTTTTGGCAGCAAATAACGATAATAACAGCAGCTATAAGGGAATAACACTTATATAAGGTTATCCCTGTATATATATATATATATATATATAGCGCTGGGTGTGTGCTGGCAGACTCTCCCTCTGTCTCTCCAAAGGGCTAAGTGGGGTCCTGTCCTCTATCAGAGCATTCCCGGTGTGTGTGCTGTGTGTCGGTACGCGTGTGTCGACATGTATGAGGAGGAAAATGATGTGGAGGCGGAGCAGTTGCCTGTGTTGGTGATGTCACCCCCTAGGGAGTCGACACCTGACTGGATGATTGTATTTAAACAATTAAGTGATAATGTCAGCAATTTGCAAAAAACTGTTGACGACATGAGACAGCCGGCAAATCAATTAGTGCCTGTCCAGGCGTCTCAGACACCGTCAGGGGCGCTAAAACGCCCGTTACCTCAGTGGGTCGACACAGACCCTGACACAGATACTGAGTCTAGTGTCGACGGTGACGAGACAAACGTAATGTCCAGTAGGGCCACACGTTACATGATCACGGCAATGAAAGAGGCATTGAACCTTTCTGACACTACAAGTACCACAAAGAAGGGTATTATGTGGGGTGTGAAAAAACTACCAATAGTTTTTCCTGAGTCAGAGGAAATAAATGAGGTGTGTGATAAAGCGTGGGTTTCCCCCGATAAAAAACAGCTAATTTCTAAAAAATTATTAGCATTATATCCCTTCCCGCCAGAGGTTAGGGCGCGTTGGGAAACACCCCCTAGGGTAGATAAGGCGCTCACACGTTTATCTAAACAAGTAGCGTTACCGTCTCCTGATACGGCCACCCTCAAAGAACCAGCTGATAGAAGGCTGGAAAATATCCTAAAAAGTATATACACACATACTGGTGTTATACTGCGACCAGCAATCGCCTCAGCCTGGATGTGCAGTGCTGGAGTCGCATGGTCGGATTCCCTGACTGAGAATATTGATACCCTGGATAGGGACAATATTTTGTTAACTATAGAACATTTAAAGGATGCATTACTATATATGCGTGATGCACAGAGGGATATTTGCACCCTGGCATCAAGAGTAAGTGCTATGTCCATCTCTGCCAGAAGAGCGTTATGGACGCGACAGTGGTCAGGGGATGCGGATTCCAAACGGCACATGGAAGTATTGCCGTATAAAGGGGAGGAGTTATTTGGGGCTGGTCTATCGGACCTGGTGGCCACGGCAACGGCTGGAAAATCCACCTTTTTACCCCAGGTCACTTCACATCAGCAGAAAAAGACACCGTCTTTTCAAACTCAGTCCTTTCGTTCCCATAAGTACAAGCGAGCAAAAGGCCACTCCTTTCTGCCCCGGGGCAGAGGAAGAGGAAAAAGACTGCACCATGCAGCCGCTTCCCAGGAGCAGAAGCCCTCCCCTGCTTCTGCCAAGTCTTCAGCATGACGCTGGGGCTTTACAAGCAGACTCAGATATGGTGGGGGCCCGTCTCAAGAATTTCAACGCGCAGTGGGCTCACTCGCAAGTGGATCCCTGGATTCTACAGGTAGTATCGCAGGGGTACAAACTGGAATTCGAGGCGTTTCCCCCTCGTCGGTTCCTGAAGTCTGCTTTACCAAAGTCTCCCTCCGACAGGGAGGCAGTTTTGGAAGCCATTCACAAGCTGTATTCCCAGCAGGTGATAATCAAGGTACCCCTTCTGCAACAAGGAAAGGGGTATTATTCCACGCTGTTTGTGGTACCGAAGCCGGACGGCTCGGTGAGACCAATTTTAAATCTGAAATCCTTGAACACTTACATAAAAAGGTTCAAATTCAAGATGGAGTCACTCAGAGCAGTGATAGCGAACCTGGAAGAAGGGGACTATATGGTGTCTCTGGACATCAAAGATGCTTATCTCCACGTCCCAATATACCCTTCTCACCAAGGGTACCTCAGGTTTGTAGTACAAAACTGTCATTATCAGTTTCAGACGCTGCCGTTTGGATTGTCCACGGCACCTCGGGTCTTTACCAAGGTAATGGCCGAAATGATGATTCTTCTACGAAGAAAAGGCATTTTAATTATCCCTTACTTGGACGATCTCCTGATAAGGGCAAGATCCAGGGAACAGTTAGAAGTCGGAGTAGCACTATCTCAGGTAGTGTTACGTCAGCACGGGTGGATTCTAAATATTCCAAAATCGCAGCTGATTCCAACAACACGTCTACTGTTCCTAGGAATGATTCTGGACACAGTCCAGAAGAAGGTGTTTCTCCCGGAGGAGAAGGCCAGGGAGTTATCCGAGCTAGTCAGGAACCTCCTAAAACCAGGCCAGGTCTCAGTGCATCAGTGCACGAGGGTCCTGGGAAAAATGGTGGCTTCTTACGAAGCGATTCCATTCGGAAGATTCCATGCAAGAACGTTTCAGTGGGATCTACTGGACAAATGGTCCGGATCGCATCTGCAGATGCATCAGCGGATAACCCTGTCGCCAAGGACAAGGGTGTCTCTCCTGTGGTGGCTGCAGAGTGCTCATCTACTAGAGGGCCGCAGATTTGGCATTCAGGATTGGATCCTGGTAACCACGGATGCCAGCCTGAGAGGCTGGGGAGCAGTCACACAGGGAAGGAATTTCCAGGGCTTGTGGTCAAGCATGGAAACATCTCTTCATATAAACATTCTGGAACTAAGGGCCATTTACAATGCCCTAAGTCAAGCAAAACCTCTGCTTCAGGGTCAGGCGGTGTTGATCCAATCGGACAACATCACGTCAGTCGCCCACGTAAACAGACAGGGCGGCACGAGAAGCAGGAGGGCAATGGCAGAAGCTGCAAGGATTCTTCGCTGGGCGGAAAATCATGTGATAGCACTGTCAGCAGTGTTCATTCCGGGAGTGGACAACTGGGAAGCAGACTTCCTCAGCAGACACGACCTTCACCCGGGAGAGTGGGGACTTCACCCAGAAGTCTTCCACCTGATTGTAAACCGTTGGGAAAAACCAAAGGTGGACATGATGGCGTCACGTCTAAACAAAAAACTGGACCGATATTGCGCCAGGTCAAGGGACCCTCAGGCAATAGCAGTGGACGCTCTGGTAACGCCGTGGGTGTACCAGTCAGTGTATGTGTTCCCTCCTCTGCCTCTCATACCAAAAGTACTGAGAATCATAAGAAGGAGAGGAGTAAGAACTATACTCGTGGTTCCGGATTGGCCAAGAAGGACTTGGTACCCGGAACTTCAAGAGATGCTCACTGACGAACCGTGGCCTCTACCTCTAAGAAAGGACCTGCTACTGCAGGGGCCTTGTCTGTTCCAAGACTTACCGCGGCTGCGTTTGACGGCATGGCGGTTGAACGCCGGATCCTGAGGGAAAAAGGCATTCCAGAAGAAGTCATCCCTACTCTGGTCAAAGCCAGGAAGGACGTAACCGCAAAACATTATCACCGCATTTGGCGTAAATATGTTGCGTGGTGTGAGGCCAAGAAGGCCCCTACAGAGGAATTTCAACTGGGTCGTTTCCTTCATTTCCTGCAAACAGGACTGTCTATGGGCCTAAAATTAGGGTCCATTAAGGTTCAAATTTCGGCCCTGTCGATTTTCTTCCAGAAAGAACTGGCTTCAGTACCTGAAGTTCAGACATTTGTAAAAGGGGTGCTGCACATACAGCCTCCTTTTGTGCCTCCAGTGGCACCTTGGGATCTCAATGTGGTGTTGAGTTTTCTAAAGTCACATTGGTTTGAACCACTTTCCACTGTGGACTTAAAATATCTCACATGGAAGGTGTCGATGCTGTTAGCCTTGGCTTCAGCCAGGCGTGTGTCAGAATTGGCGGCTTTATCATATAAAAGCCCTTACTTAATTTTTCATTCTGACAGGGCGGAATTGAGGACTCGTCCTCAATTTCTACCTAAGGTGGTTTCTGCATTTCACATGAACCAACCTATTGTGGTACCTGCGGCTACCAGGGACTTAGAGGACTCTAAGTTGCTTGACGTTGTCAGGGCCTTGAAAATATATGTTTCCAGGACGGCTGGAGTCAGAAAATCTGACTCGCTGTTTATCCTGTATGCACCCAACAAGCTGGGTGCTCCTGCTTCTAAGCAGACGATTGCTCGTTGGATTTGTAGTACAATTCAGCTTGCACATTCTGTGGCAGGATTGCCACAGCCAAAATCAGTAAAAGCCCATTCCACAAGGAAAGTGGGCTCATCTTGGGCGGCTGCCCGAGGGGTCTCGGCTTTACAACTTTGCCGAGCAGCTACTTGGTCAGGGGCAAACACGTTTGCTAAATTCTACAAATTTGATACCCTGGCTGAGGAGGACCTGGAGTTCTCTCATTCGGTGCTGCAGAGTCATCCGCACTCTCCCGCCCGTTTGGGAGCTTTGGTATAATCCCCATGGTCCTTACGGAGTCCCAGCATCCACTAGGACGTCAGAGAAAATAAGATTTTACTTACCGATAAATCTATTTCTCGTAGTCCGTAGTGGATGCTGGGCGCCCATCCCTAGTGCGGATTGTCTGCAATACTTGTATATAGTTATTGTTACAAAGATTCGGGTTATTATTGTTGTGAGCCATCTTTTCAGAGGCTCCTTTGCGTTTATCATACTGTTAACTGGGTTCAGATCACAAGTTGTACGGTGTGATTGGTGTGGCTGGTATGAGTCTTACCCGGGATTCAATATCCTTCCTTATTATGTACGCTCGTCCGGGCACAGTATCCTAACTGAGGCTTGGAGGAGGGTCATAGGGGGAGGAGCCAGTGCACACCACCTGATCCTTAAGCTTTTATTTTGTGCCCTGTCTCCTGCGGAGCCGCTATTCCCCATGGTCCTTACGGAGTCCCAGCATCCACTACGGACTACGAGAAATAGATTTATCGGTAAGTAAAATCTTATATATATATATATATATATATATATATATATATATATATATATATATATATATATATATATATATATATATATATATATATATATATATATATATATATATACATACATACATACATACACACATACACACATACATACACACATACACACATACATACACACATATATATATATATATATATATATTTATATATTTGTTGTTTTTTTATTTTTTTTTATTATTTTTTCTCCTGTCTTATCCCCCTCCAGGCAGTTGCTCATCAGCAGCGGCGGCGGCATCCACTGTTCCTGATGCCGGTGTCCGTCCAACACTGCACCGCACTACAATCAAAAAACTCTGCAAAAACTACAGCTCCCAGCAGCCTTTGCGGCCGGGAGCTCTCAGCAATAAGGGCTGCTGCTGGGAACTGTCGTTTCTACACATATTCTTGATTGTAGTGCGGTGCAAGTGACGGACACCAGCATCAAGAACAGTGGCTGCTGCTGCCGTGGTCACTTACTTCACTGCGGGTGAGGAGAGGATGGAGAGCGGAAGGGGAGGGAGGGGGGGGGCGCGCGGTGGCAGCAGGCAGGTGATCACGCAGCCTCTGCACAGTGAATCTACCCAATGTGTTGTATGCTGCCGTGGTCACTTACTTCACTGCGGGTGAGGAGAGGATGGAGAGCGGAAGGGGAGGGAGGGGGGTGGGGGGGGCGCGGCGGCAGCAGGCAGGTGATCACGCAGCCTCTGCACAGTGAATCTACCCAATGGCCGCGGATGGAACAGCTGGGCGGCGCCCCTCCTTGGCTGGCGCCCCTGGCGAGTGCCATCCCGGCCAATGGGTAGATACGCCCCTGCCTGTAGGGAGGATTGGACGGATGCTGATATAATACA
The DNA here is from genome assembly GCF_028390025.1 of Pseudophryne corroboree. Lineage (NCBI taxonomy): Eukaryota > Metazoa > Chordata > Amphibia > Anura > Myobatrachidae > Pseudophryne > Pseudophryne corroboree. The sequence continues at coordinate 392,971,738 of NC_086446.1, read as the reverse complement.
CAGCGGTGGATCCTGTAGGGAGGATAGGACAGGTGCTCATATAATACACAGTGGTGGATCCTATAGGGAGGATAGGTCAGGACGGATGCTGATATAATACACAGAGGTGGATCCTGTAGGGAGGATAGGACAGGTGCTGATATAATACACAGAGGTGGGTCCTGTAGGGAGGATAGGACAGGTGCTGATATAATACACAGAGGTGGATCCTGTAGGGAGGATAGGACAGGTGCTGATATAATACACAGGTGGGTCCTGTAGGGAGGATAGGACAGCTGCTGATATAATGCACAGAGGTGGATCCTATAGGGAGGATAAGACAGGTTCTCATATAATACACAGGGGTGGGTCCTGTAGGGAGGATAGGACAGGTGCTCATATAATACACAGAGGTGGATCCTATAGGGAGGATAGGACAGGTGCTCATATAATACACAGGGGTGGGTCCTGTAGGGAGGATAGGACAGGTGCTCATATAATACACAGAGGTGGATCCTATAGGGAGGATAGGACAGGTGCTGATATAATACACAGAGGTGGGTCCTGTAGGGAGGATAGGACAGGTGCTGATATAATACACAGAGGTGGATCCTGTAGGGAGGATAGGACAGGTGCTGATATAATACACAGGTGGGTCCTGTAGGGAGGATAGGACAGCTGCTGATATAATGCACAGAGGTGGATCCTATAGGGAGGATAAGACAGGTTCTCATATAATACACAGGGGTGGGTCCTGTAGGGAGGATAGGACAGGTGCTCATATAATACACAGAGGTGGATCCTATAGGGAGGATAGGACAGGTGCTCATATAATACACAGGGGTGGGTCCTGTAGGGAGGATAGGACAGGTGCTCATATAATACACAGAGGTGGATCCTGTAGGGAGGATAGGACAGGTGCTGATATAATACACAGAGGTGGTTCCTGTAGGGAGGATAGGACAGGTGCTCATATAATACACAGAGGTGGGTCCTGTAGGGAGGATAGGACAGGTGCTCTCATAATACACAGAGGTGGGTACTGTAGGGAGGATAGGACAGCTGCTCATATAATACACAGAGGTGGATCCTGTAGGGAGGATAGGACAGGTGCTGATATAATACACAGGTGGGTCCTGTAGGGAGGATAGGACAGGTGTACATATAATACACAGAGGTGGGTCCTGTAGGGAGGATAGGACAGGTGCTGATATAATACACAGAGGTGTATCCTATAGGGAGGATAAGACAGGTGCTGATATAATACACAGGTGGGTCCTGTAGGGAGGATAGGACAGGTGCTGATATAATACACAGAGGTGGGTCCTGTAGGGAGGATAGGACAGGTGCTGATATAATACACAGAGGTGGATCCTATAGGGAGGATAGGACAGGTGCTAATATAGGTGCTCATATAATACACAGGGGTGGGTCCTGTAGGGAGGATAGGACAGGTGCTCATATAATACACAGGGGTGGGTCCTGTAGGGAGGATAGGACAGGTGCTGATATAATACACAGAGGTGGGTCCTGTAGGGAGTATAGGACAGGTGCTCATATAATACACAGGGGTGGGTCCTGTAGGGAGGATAGGACAGGTGCTCATATAATACACAGAGGTGGTTCCTGTAGGGAGGATAGGACAGGTGCTCATATAATACACAGGGGTGGGTCCTGTAGGGAGGATAGGACAGGTGCTCATATAATACACAGAGGTGGGTCCTGTAGGGAGGATAGGACAGGTGCTCATATAATACACAGAGGTGGGTCCTGTAGGGAGGATAGGACAGGTGCTCATATAATACACAGGGGTGGGTCCTGTAGGGAGGATAGGACAGGTGCTCATATAATACACAGAGGTGGATCCTATAGGGAGGATAGGACAGGTGCTCATATAATACACAGAGGTGGGTCCTGTAGGGAGGATAGGACAGGTGCTCATATAATACACAGAGGTGGGTCCTGTAGGGAGGATAGGACAGGTGCTCATATAATACACAGAGGTGGGTCCTGTAGGGAGGATAGGACAGGTGTACATATAATACACAGAGGTGGGTCCTGTAGGGAGGATAGGACAGGTGCTGATATAATACACAGAGGTGTATCCTATAGGGAGGATAAGACAGGTGCTGATATAATACACAGGTGGGTCCTGTAGGGAGGATAGGACAGCTGCTCATATAATACACAGAGGTGGATCCTGTAGGGAGGATAGGACAGGTGCTGATATAATACACAGGTGGGTCCTGTAGGGAGGATAGGACAGGTGTACATATAATACACAGAGGTGGGTCCTGTAGGGAGGATAGGACAGGTGCTGATATAATACACAGAGGTGTATCCTATAGGGAGGATAAGACAGGTGCTGATATAATACACAGGTGGGTCCTGTAGGGAGGATAGGACAGGTGCTCATATAATACACAGGTGGGTCCTGTAGGGAGGATAGGACAGGTGCTGATATAATACACAGAGGTGGGTCCTGTAGGGAGGATAGGACAGGTGCTGATATAATACACAGAGGTGGGTCCTGTAGGGAGGATAGGACAGGTGTACATATAATACACAGAGGTGGGTCCTGTAGGGAGGATAGGACAGGTGCTGATATAATACACAGAGGTGGGTCCTGTAGGGAGTATAGGACAGGTGCTCATATAATACACAGGGGTGGGTCCTGTAGGGAGGATAGGACAGGTGCTCATATAATACACAGAGGTGGTTCCTGTAGGGAGGATAGGACAGGTGCTCATATAATACACAGGGGTGGGTCCTGTAGGGAGGATAGGACAGGTGCTCATATAATACACAGAGGTGGGTCCTGTAGGGAGGATAGGACAGGTGCTCATATAATACACAGAGGTGGGTCCTGTAGGGAGGATAGGACAGGTGCTCATATAATACACAGGGGTGGGTCCTGTAGGGAGGATAGGACAGGTGCTCATATAATACACAGAGGTGGATCCTATAGGGAGGATAGGACAGGTGCTCATATAATACACAGAGGTGGGTCCTGTAGGGAGGATAGGACAGGTGCTCATATAATACACAGAGGTGGGTCCTGTAGGGAGGATAGGACAGGTGCTCATATAATACACAGAGGTGGGTCCTGTAGGGAGGATAGGACAGGTGTACATATAATACACAGAGGTGGGTCCTGTAGGGAGGATAGGACAGGTGCTGATATAATACACAGAGGTGTATCCTATAGGGAGGATAAGACAGGTGCTGATATAATACACAGGTGGGTCCTGTAGGGAGGATAGGACAGCTGCTCATATAATACACAGAGGTGGATCCTGTAGGGAGGATAGGACAGGTGCTGATATAATACACAGGTGGGCCCTGTAGGGAGGATAGGACAGGTGTACATATAATACACAGAGGTGGGTCCTGTAGGGAGGATAGGACAGGTGCTGATATAATACACAGAGGTGTATCCTATAGGGAGGATAAGACAGGTGCTGATATAATACACAGGTGGGTCCTGTAGGGAGGATAGGACAGGTGCTCATATAATACACAGGTGGGTCCTGTAGGGAGGATAGGACAGGTGCTGATATAATACACAGAGGTGGGTCCTGTAGGGAGGATAGGACAGGTGCTGATATAATACACAGAGGTGGGTCCTCTAGGGAGGATAGGACAGGTGCTCATATAATGCACAGTGGTGGATCCTATAGGGAGGATAGGTCAGGACGGATGCTGATATAATACACAGAGGTGGATCCTGTAGGGAGGATTGGACAGGTGCTGATATAATACACAGAGGTGGATCCTGTAGGGAGGATAGGACAGGTGCTGATATAATACACAGAGGTGGATCCTATAGGGAGGATAAGACAGGTGCTGATATAATACACAGGTGGGTCCTGTAGGGAGGATAGGACAGGTGCTGATATAATACACAGAGGTGGGTCCTGTAGGGAGGGTAGGACAGGTGCTGATATAATACACAGAGGTGGGTCCTGTAGGGAGGATAGGACAGGTGCTGATATAATACACAGGTGGGTCCTGTAGGGAGGATAGGACAGGTGCTCATATAATACACAGGTGGGTCCTGTAGGGAGGATAGGACAGGTGCTAATATAGGTGCTCATATAATACACAGGGGTGGGTCCTGTAGGGAGGATAGGACAGGTGCTCATATAATACACAGGGGTGGGTCCTGTAGGGAGGATAGGACAGGTGCTGATATAATACACAGAGGTGGGTCCTGTAGGGAGGATAGGACAGGTGCTGATATAATACACAGGTGGGTCCTGTAGGGAGGATAGGACAGGTGCTCATATAATACACAGGTGGGTCCTGTAGGGAGGATAGGACAGGTGCTAATATAGGTGCTCATATAATACACAGGGGTGGGTCCTGTAGGGAGGATAGGACAGGTGCTCATATAATACACAGGGGTGGGTCCTGTAGGGAGGATAGGACAGGTGCTGATATAATACACAGAGGTGGGTCCTGTAGGGAGGATAGGACAGGTGCTCATATAATGCACAGAGGTGGATCCTATAGGGAGGATAAGACAGGTTCTCATATAATACACAGGGGTGGGTCCTGTAGGGAGGATAGGACAGGTGCTCATATAATACACAGAGGTGGATCCTATAGGGAGGATAGGACAGGTGCTGATATAATACACAGAGGTGGGTCCTGTAGGGAGGATAGGACAGGTGCTGATATAATACACAGAGGTGGATCCTATAGGGAGGATAGGACAGGTGCTAATATAGGTGCTCATATAATACACAGGGGTGGGTCCTGTAGGGAGGATAGGACAGGTGCTCATATAATACACAGGGGTGGGTCCTGTAGGGAGGATAGGACAGGTGCTGATATAATACACAGAGGTGGGTCCTGTAGGGAGGATAGGACAGGTGCTGATATAATACACAGAGGTGGATCCTATAGGGAGGATAAGACAGGTGCTGATATAATACACAGGTGGGTCCTGTAGGGAGGATAGGACAGGTGCTGATATACACAGGGGTGGATCCTATAGGGAGGATAGGACAGGTGCTCATATAATGCACAGAGGTGCATCCTATAGGGAGGATAAGACAGGTTCTCATATAATACACAGGGGTGGGTCCTGTAGGGAGGATAGGACAGGTGCTCATATAATACACAGAGGTGGATCCTATAGGGAGGATAGGACAGGTGCTCATATAATACACAGGGGTGGGTCCTGTAGGGAGGATAGGACAGGTGCTGATATAATACACAGAGGTGGGTCCTCTAGGGAGGATAGGACAGGTGCTCATATAATGCACAGTGGTGGATCCTATAGGGAGGATAGGTCAGGACGGATGCTGATATAATACACAGAGGTGGATCCTGTAGGGAGGATTGGACAGGTGCTGATATAATACACAGAGGTGGATCCTGTAGGGAGGATAGGACAGGTGCTGATATAATACACAGAGGTGGATCCTATAGGGAGGATAAGACAGGTGCTGATATAATACACAGGTGGGTCCTGTAGGGAGGATAGGACAGGTCCTGATATAATACACAGAGGTGGGTCCTGTAGGGAGGGTAGGACAGGTGCTGATATAATACACAGAGGTGGGTCCTGTAGGGAGGATAGGACAGGTGCTGATATAATACACAGGTGGGTCCTGTAGGGAGGATAGGACAGGTGCTCATATAATACACAGGTGGGTCCTGTAGGGAGGATAGGACAGGTGCTAATATAGGTGCTCATATAATACACAGGGGTGGGTCCTGTAGGGAGGATAGGACAGGTGCTCATATAATACACAGGGGTGGGTCCTGTAGGGAGGATAGGACAGGTGCTGATATAATACACAGAGGTGGGTCCTGTAGGGAGGATAGGACAGGTGCTGATATAATACACAGGTGGGTCCTGTAGGGAGGATAGGACAGGTGCTCATATAATACACAGGTGGGTCCTGTAGGGAGGATAGGACAGGTGCTGATATAATACACAGAGGTGGGTCCTGTAGGGAGGATAGGACAGGTGCTCATATAATGCACAGAGGTGGATCCTATAGGGAGGATAAGACAGGTTCTCATATAATACACAGGGGTGGGTCCTGTAGGGAGGATAGGACAGGTGCTCATATAATACACAGAGGTGGATCCTATAGGGAGGATAGGACAGGTGCTGATATAATACACAGAGGTGGGTCCTGTAGGGAGGATAGGACAGGTGCTGATATAATACACAGAGGTGGATCCTATAGGGAGGATAGGACAGGTGCTAATATAGGTGCTCATATAATACACAGGGGTGGGTCCTGTAGGGAGGATAGGACAGGTGCTCATATAATACACAGGGGTGGGTCCTGTAGGGAGGATAGGACAGGTGCTGATATAATACACAGAGGTGGGTCCTGTAGGGAGGATAGGACAGGTGCTGATATAATACACAGAGGTGGATCCTATAGGGAGGATAAGACAGGTGCTGATATAATACACAGGTGGGTCCTGTAGGGAGGATAGGACAGGTGCTGATATACACAGGGGTGGATCCTATAGGGAGGATAGGACAGGTGCTCATATAATGCACAGAGGTGGATCCTATAGGGAGGATAAGACAGGTTCTCATATAATACACAGGGGTGGGTCCTGTAGGGAGGATAGGACAGGTGCTCATATAATACACAGAGGTGGATCCTATAGGGAGGATAGGACAGGTGCTCATATAATACACAGGGGTGGGTCCTGTAGGGAGGATAGGACAGGTGCTGATATAATACACAGAGGTGGGTCCTCTAGGGAGGATAGGACAGGTGCTCATATAATGCACAGTGGTGGATCCTATAGGGAGGATAGGTCAGGACGGATGCTGATATAATACACAGAGGTGGATCCTGTAGGGAGGATTGGACAGGTGCTGATATAATACACAGAGGTGGATCCTGTAGGGAGGATAGGACAGGTGCTGATATAATACACAGAGGTGGATCCTATAGGGAGGATAAGACAGGTGCTGATATAATACACAGGTGGGTCCTGTAGGGAGGATAGGACAGGTGCTGATATAATACACAGAGGTGGGTCCTGTAGGGAGGGTAGGACAGGTGCTGATATAATACACAGAGGTGGGTCCTGTAGGGAGGATAGGACAGGTGCTGATATAATACACAGGTGGGTCCTGTAGGGAGGATAGGACAGGTGCTCATATAATACACAGGTGGGTCCTGTAGGGAGGATAGGACAGGTGCTAATATAGGTGCTCATATAATACACAGGGGTGGGTCCTGTAGGGAGGATAGGACAGGTGCTCATATAATACACAGGGGTGGGTCCTGTAGGGAGGATAGGACAGGTGCTGATATAATACACAGAGGTGGGTCCTGTAGGGAGGATAGGACAGGTGCTCATATAATGCACAGAGGTGGATCCTATAGGGAGGATAAGACAGGTTCTCATATAATACACAGGGGTGGGTCCTGTAGGGAGGATAGGACAGGTGCTCATATAATACACAGAGGTGGATCCTATAGGGAGGATAGGACAGGTGCTGATATAATACACAGAGGTGGGTCCTGTAGGGAGGATAGGACAGGTGCTGATATAATACACAGAGGTGGATCCTATAGGGAGGATAGGACAGGTGCTAATATAGGTGCTCATATAATACACAGGGGTGGGTCCTGTAGGGAGGATAGGACAGGTGCTCATATAATACACAGGGGTGGGTCCTGTAGGGAGGATAGGACAGGTGCTGATATAATACACAGAGGTGGGTCCTGTAGGGAGGATAGGACAGGTGCTGATATAATACACAGAGGTGGATCCTATAGGGAGGATAAGACAGGTGCTGATATAATACACAGGTGGGTCCTGTAGGGAGGATAGGACAGGTGCTGATATACACAGGGGTGGATCCTATAGGGAGGATAGGACAGGTGCTCATATAATGCACAGAGGTGGATCCTATAGGGAGGATAAGACAGGTTCTCATATAATACACAGGGGTGGGTCCTGTAGGGAGGATAGGACAGGTGCTCATATAATACACAGAGGTGGATCCTATAGGGAGGATAGGACAGGTGCTCATATAATACACAGGGGTGGGTCCTGTAGGGAGGATAGGACAGGTGCTGATATAATACACAGAGGTGGGTCCTGTAGGGAGGATAGGACAGGTGCTGATATAATACACAGAGGTGGATCCTATAGGGAGGATAGGACAGGTGCTAATATAGGTGCTCATATAATACACAGGGGTGGGTCCTGTAGGGAGGATAGGACAGGTGCTCATATAATACACAGGGGTGGGTCCTGTAGGGAGGATAGGACAGGTGCTGATATAATACACAGAGGTGGGTCCTGTAGGGAGGATAGGACAGGTGCTGATATAGTACACAGAGGTTGATCCTGCAGTGAGGATAGGACAGGTGCTCATATAATACACAGAGGTGGGTCCTGTAGGGAGGATAGGACAGGTGCTCATATAATACACAGGGGTGGGTCCTGTAGGGAGGATAGGACAGGTGCTCATATAATACACAGAGGTGGGTCCTGTAGGGAGGATAGGACAGGTGCTCATATAATACACAGAGGTGGGTCCTGTAGGGAGTATAGGACAGGTGCTCATATAATACACAGGGGTGGGTCCTGTAGGGAGGATAGGACAGGTGCTCATATAATACACAGAGGTGGGTCCTGTAGGGAGGATAGGACAGGTGCTGATATAATACACAGAGGTGGGTCCTGTAGGAAGGATAGGACAGGTGCTCATATAATACACAGGGGTGGGTCCTGTAGGGAGGATAGGACAGGTGCTCATATAATACACAGAGGTGGGTCCTGTAGGGAGGATAGGACAGGTGCTGATATAATAGACAGAGGTGGGTCCTGTAGGAAGGATAGGACAGGTGCTGATATAATACACAGGGGTGGATCCTGTAGGAATGATAGGACAGGTGCTGATATTATACACAGAGGTGGGTCCTGTAGGGAGGATAGGACAGGTGCTGATATAATACGCAGAGGTGGGTCCTGTAGGGAGGATAGGACAGGTGCTCATATAATACACAGAGGTGGGTCCTGTAGGGAGTATAGGACAGGTGCTCATATAATACACAGGGGTGGGTCCTGTAGGGAGGATAGGACAGGTGCTCATATAATACACAGAGGTGGGTCCTGAAGGGAGGATAGGACAGGTGCTGATATAATACACAGAGGTGGGTCCTGTAGGGAGGATAGGACAGGTGCTGATATACACAGGGGTGGATCCTATAGGGAGGATAGGACAGGTGCTCATATAATGCACAGTGGTGGATCCTATAGGGAGGATAGGACAGGTGCTGATATAATGCACAGAGGTGGATCCTGTAGGGAGGATTGGACAGGTGCTGATATAATACACAGAGGTGGGTCCTGTAGGGAAGATAGGACAGGTGCTGATATAATACACAGTGGTGGATCCTGTAGGGAGGATAGGACAGGTGCTCATATAATACACAGGGGTGGGTCCTGTAGGGAGGATAGGACAGGTGCTGATATAATACACAGAGGTGGGTCCTGTAGGGAGGATAGGACAGGTGCTGATATAATACACAGGGGTGGATCCTGTAGGAATGATAGGACAGGTGCTGATATAATACACAGAGGTGGGTCCTGTAGGGAGGATAGGACAGGTGCTGATATAATACACAGAGGTGGGTCCTGTAGGGAGGATAGGACAGGTGCTGATATAATACACAGAGGTGGATCCTATAGGGAGGATAAGACAGGTGCTGATATAATACACAGAGGTGGGTCCTGTAGGGAGGATAGGACAGGTGCTGATATACACAGGGGTGGATCCTATAGGGAGGATAGGACAGGTGCTCATATAATGCACAGTGGTGGATCCTATAGGGAGGATAGGACAGGTGCTGATATAATGCACAGAGGTGGATCCTGTAGGGAGGATTGGACAGGTGCTGATATAATACACAGAGGTGGGTCCTGTAGGGAGGATAGGACAGGTGCTGATATAATACACAGAGGTGGATCCTATTGGGAGGATAAGACAGGTGCTGATATAATACACAGGTGGGTCCTGTAGGGAGGATAGGACAGGTGCTCATATAATACACAGAGGTGGATCCTGTAGGGAGGATAGGACAGGTGCTCATATAATACACAGAGGTGGGTCCTGTAGGGAGGATAGGACAGCTGCTGATATAATACACAGAGGTGGATCCTATAGGGAGGATAAGACAGGTGCTGATATAATACACAGAGGTGGGTCCTGTAGGGAGGATAGGACAGGTGCTGATATAATACACAGGGGTGGATCCTATAGGGAGGATAGGACAGGTGCTCATATAATGCACAGTGGTGGATCCTATAGGGAGGATAGGACAGGTGCTGATATAATGCACAGTGGTGGATCCTATAGGGAGGATAGGACAGGTGCTCATATAATGCACAGTGGTGGATCCTATAGGGAGGATAGGTCAGGACGGATGCTGATATAATACACAGAGGTGGATCCTGTAGGGAGGATTGGACAGGTGCTGATATAATACACAGAGGTGGATCCTGTAGGGAGGATAGGACAGGTGCTGATATAATACACAGAGGTGGATCCTATAGGGAGGATAAGACAGGTGCTGATATAATACACAGGTGGGTCCTGTAGGGAGGATAGGACAGGTGCTGATATAATACACAGAGGTGGGTCCTGTAGGGAGGATAGGACAGGTGCTGATATAATACACAGGTGGGTCCTGTAGGGAGGATAGGACAGCTGCTGATATAATACACAGAGGTGGGTCCTATAGGGAGGATAGGACAGGTGCTGATATAATACACAGAGGTGGGTCCTGTAGGTAGGATAGGACAGGTGCTGATATAATACACAGAGGTGGGTCCTATAGGTAGGATAGGACAGCTGCTGATATAATACACAGGGGTGGGTCCTATAGGGAGGATAGGACAGGTGCTCATATAATACACAGAGGTGGGTCCTGTAGGTAGGATAGGACAGGTGCTGATATAATACACAGAGGTGGGTCCTTTAGGGAGGATAGGACAGGTGCTCATATAATACACAGAGGTGGGTCCTGTAGGGAGGATAGAACAGGTGCTGATATAATTCACAGCTGGCTGCTATAGCAGGGATAGGACAAGTGCTGATATGGTACACAGCTTGGCATTGTAGTGAAGTTTGGACACATGCTGATATAATACACAGTGTTGGGTGTTGTAGTGAAGTTAAGACATTTTCTGATACAATGCACAGAGCTGGGTCTTGTAGTAAGGTCAGCACTGGTGATGATAAATTGCACAAAGCTGAGTCTTGTGGTGACGTTGGGACAGGTGCTGATATAGTACACAGAGCTGGGTGTTGTGGTGAGGCTAGGAGGTGATGATGTAATACTCTATTGTAGTGAGGTTAGGGCAGGTGGTGAAATAGTGCACAGAGCTGGGTACTGCAGTAAGGTTAGGATTGGTGCTGATATGGGTGGTCATTCAAAGTTGTTCGCTAGCAGTTTTTAGCAGCCGCGCAAATGCTATGCCGCCGCCCACTGGGAGTGTATTTTAGCTTAGCAGAAGTGCGAACGAAAGGATCGCAGGGCGGCTACAAAGTTGTTGTTTTTTGTGTGCAGTTTTAGAGTAGCTCAATACCTACTCAGCGCTTGCGATCACTTCAGACTGTTCAGTTCCTGTTTTGACGTCACAAACACGCCCTGCATTCGCCCAACCACGCCTGCGTTTTTTTAACACTCCCTGAAAACGGTCAGTTGACACCCAGAAACGCCCACTTCATGTCAATCACTCTGCGGCCAGCAGTGCGACTGAAAAGCTTTGCTAGACCCTGTGTGAAACTACAACGTTCGTTGTAATAGTACGTCGTGCATGCGCATTGCGCCGCATATGCAGAAGTTTGTTTTTTTGCCTCATCGCTGCACAGCGAACGAATGCAGCTAGCGAACAACTCGGAATGACCACCATAATGCAGAGAGCTGAATGTGTAGCTAGGATAGGACATGTTCTGATATAGGGGGCCATTCCGAGTTGATCGCTCGCTGCAGATTTTCGCAGCGATCAGGTGAAAAAAACGGCATTTCTGCGCATGTGTATGGCCCGCAATGCGCACGTGCGACGTACGGGTACAAAGCTCTTTGGGGTTGTGCTCAGGTTCTAGCGAAGTTTTCCTTTGCACTGACGGCCGCAAGGAGATTGACAGGAAGGGTGTGTTTCTGGGTGTCAACTGACCGTTTTCAGGGAGTGTTTGCAAAAACGCAGGCGTGTCTGAAAAAACGCAGGCGTGGCTGGCTGTTCGCTGGGCGGGTGTCTACTCAGAAACTGCACAAACTGGTTTTGTAGAGCTCGGCTGCATATGCGTTCGCACTTCTGCTAAGCTACAATATACTCCCCAGTGGGTGGCGGCATAGCGTTTGCACGGCTGCTAAAAACTACTAGCGAGTGATCAACTCGGAATGACCCCCATAATACACAGAACTGTGGGCCTAATTCAGAGTTGATCGCAGCAGCAAATTTGTTAGCAGATGGGAAAAGCCATGGTGGTCATTCCAAGTTGTTCGCTCGTTGCCGTTTTTCGCAACGCAGCGATTAGGTGGAAAATGTGCATGGTACGCAGCGCGCATGCGCTTAGTAATTTAGCACAAAACTTTGGAGATCTACACAAGCTCGAGCGACGTTTTTTCAACGCTCGAGTCATCGTAGTGTGATTGACAGGAAGTGGGTGTTTCTGGGCGGTAACTTGGCGTTTTCAGGGAGTGTGCTAAAAAAACACAGGCGTGCCACGAAAAAACGCAGGAGTGGCTGGAGAAACGGGGGAGTGGCTGGCCAAAAGCAGGGCGTGTTTGTGACGTCAAACCAGGAACTAAACAGACCGAGGTGATCGCACTCTAGGAGTAGGTCTGGAGCTACTCAGAAACGGCAAGGAATTATTTAGTAGCAGCTAAGATACACTCCCAGAGGGCGGCGGCCTAGCGTTTGCAATGCTGCTAAAAGCAGCTAGCGAGCGAACAACTCGGAATGAGGGCCCATGTGCACTGCGGCGGGGGGCAGATATAACATGTGCAGAGTGAGTTAGATTTGGGTGGAATGTGTTCAAACTGAAATCTAAATTGCAGTGTAAAAATAAAGCAGCCAGTATTTACCCTGCACAGAAACAGATTATTATTATTACCAGCTATTTATATAGCGCGCACACATATTTCGCAGCGCTTTACAGAGAATATTTGGCCATTCACATCAGTCCCTGCCCCAGTGGAGCTTACAATCTATATTCCCTACCACATGTACACACAGACACATTTACAGTAGGGTTAATTTTTGTTGGGAGCCAATTAACCTAACAGTATATTTTTGGGATTGTGGGAGGAAACCGGAGTACCCGGAGGAAACCCACGCAAGTACGGGGAGAATGTACAAACTCCACACAGTTAGGGCCATGGTGGGAATCGAATCCATGACCTCATTGCTGTGAGGCAGTAATGCTAACCATTACACCATCCGTACTGCCCCCAAATCTAACTCTCTCTGCACATGTTATATCTGCCACACCTGCAGCGCACATGGGGGGTAATTCTGAGTTGATCGCAGCAGGATTTTTGTTAGCAGTTGGGCAAAACCATGTGCACTGCAGGGGGGGGGGGGGGCAGATTTAACATGTGCAGAGAGAGAGAGAGATTTGGGTGTGGTGAGTTAAATCTGTAATCTAAATTGCAGTGTAAAAGTAAAGCAGCCAGTATTTACCCTGCACAGAAACAAAATAACCCACCCAAATCTGACTCTCTGCAAATGTTATATGTGCCCCCCTGCAGTGCACATGGTTTTGCCCAACTGCTAACAAATTTGCTGCTGCGATCATCTCTGAATTACCCCCTGTGTCTGTGATGATGATAGGAGGTGATGTGATACACAGAGCTGGGTCTACTAGTGAGGATAGGACATGTTCTGATATAATAAACAGAATTGTGTGCTGTGGTGATGATAGGAGGTGATGTAATACACAGAGCTGGGTCTACTAGTGAGGATAGGCAAGAGCTGATCAAATTCAGCTCTAGAAGTTCTAGTGAATATAGAACAGATGCTGAGAAAATGCAAAACTACACAGAGCTGGCAGATAGAATAGGGATGGTTAATGCAGGGGCATAGCCAGAACTCTCTATGAACCCCAAAGCAACACTTTTGAAGGGTCCCCCTGTTCCAGTGCTTCTAGAGAGACCTGTCTTTCCACAAAGGCTGCTGTGGCCTTAGTTAATACTATGCCCCTGGCGAGTGCCCTAGTTCTTTTTATGTCCCATAGTTGTGCCTTATTTGATTTTATGCTCCATGGGAGTGCCCTAGTTAATTTTAAGCCCCATAGCAGTTCCCAAGTTTACTTTGTGGCCCATAATAGTCCTTTCTTAATTTTATGACTCATAGTAGTGCCCTTGTTCACATTATACCACAGTGCATCCAGTTCACTTTATGATGCATGGTGTCCACAGTATACATTATGAAACATTAAAGTACCCACAGTATATGTTCCATACCTCCCAAAAGTCCCAGTTTTGGTGAGATAGTCCTTCTTTTTAAAGACTGCCCCACCCACAGGGTGCACTGTCCTGCGATATGTGGGGGAGTTGGAATGCTGCTGTCAGACTGGGACATGTAGGGCCCACCGCGAAAATACGGTGGTAGGGGCCCATGTTTAGGGATGTGGCAAGTCCACAGAGGGGGTGTGGCCTGCCACATCATTGGAGAGTGCAACATCTGGGCCCCTTCATAAATATATACAGTAAATTCAGCTGCTGCATGCATGATGATGTACCAAATTAATAACAGCAATGCACTGTAGAAAATATTAGAGATGAGCGGGTTCGGTTTCTCTGAATCCGAACCCGCCAGAACTTCATGTTTTTTTTCACGGGTCCGAGCGACTCTGATCTTCCCGCCTTGCTCGGTTAACCCGAGCGCGCCCGAACGTCATCATGACGCTGTCGGATTCTCGCGAGGCTCGGATTCTATCGCGAGACTCGGATTCTATATAAGGAGCCGCGCGTCGCCGCCATTTTCACACGTGCATTGAGATTGATAGGGAGAGGACGTGGCTGGCGTCCTCTCCATTTAGATTATAAGAGACTGAGAGAGATTTACTGGAGCTGACTAGGAGGAGTACTGTTACTGTAGAAGTGTAGAGACTGAGTGGAGAGAGTTTACTAGTGAGGACAGTGCAGTTTACTTTATAATCCGTTCTCTGCCTGAAAAAAGCGATACACAGCACACAGTGACTCAGTCACATACCATATCTGTGTGCACTGCTCAGGCTCAGGCCAGTGTGCTGCATCATCTATTATCTATATATAATATTATATATATCTGTCTGACTGCTCAGCTCACACAGCTTATAATTGTGGGGGAGACTGGGGAGCACTACTGCAGTGCCAGTTATAGGTTATAGCAGGAGCCAGGAGTACATAATATATTATATAGTGAGTGACCACCAGACACACAGTGCAGTTTATTTAATATATCCGTTCTCTGCCTGAAAAAAGCGATACACACAGTGACTCAGTCAGTCACATACCATATCTGTGTGCACTGCTCAGGCTCAGGCCAGTGTGCTGCATCATCTATATATATTATATATCTGTCTGACTGCTCAGCTCACACAGCTTATAATTGTGGGGGAGACTGGGGAGCACTACTGCAGTGCCAGTTATAGGTTATAGCAGGAGCCAGGAGTACATAATATTATATTAAAATTAAACAGTGCACACTTTTGCTGCAGGAGTGCCACTGCCAGTGTGACTAGTGACCAGTGACCTGACCACCAGTATATATAATATTAGTAGTATACTATCTCTTTATCAACCAGTCTATATTAGCAGCAGACACAGTACAGTGCGGTAGTTCACGGCTGTGGCTACCTCTGTGTCGGCACTCGGCAGCCCGTCCATAATTGTATATACCACCTAACCGTGGTTTTTTTTTCTTTCTTTATACATACATACTAGTTACGAGTATACTATCTCTTTATCAACCAGTCTATATATTAGCAGCAGACACAGTACAGTGCGGTAGTTCACGGCTGTGGCTACCTCTGTGTCGGCACTCGGCAGCCCGTCCATAATTGTATACTAGTATCCAATCCATCCATCTCCATTGTTTACCTGAGGTGCCTTTTAGTTGTGCCTATTAAAATATGGAGAACAAAAATGTTGAGGTTCCAAAATTAGGGAAAGATCAAGATCCACTTCCACCTCGTGCTGAAGCTGCTGCCACTAGTCATGGCCGAGACGATGAAATGCCAGCAACGTCGTCTGCCAAGGCCGATGCCCAATGTCATAGTACAGAGCATGTCAAATCCAAAACACCAAATATCAGTAAAAAGCCTCTTTTTTTCTTTGCGTCATGTGCTGTTTGGGGAGGGTTTTTTGGAAGGGACATCCTGCGTGACACTGCAGTGCCACTCCTAGATGGGCCCGGTGTTTGTGTCGGCCACTAGGGTCGCTAATCTTACTCACACAGCTACCTCATTGCGCCTCTTTTTTTCTTTGCGTCATGTGCTGTTTGGGGAGGCTTTTTTGGAAGGGCCATCCTGCGTGACACTGCAGTGCCACTCCTAGATGGGCCCGGTGTTTGTGTCGGCCACTAGGGTCGCTAATCTTACTCACACAGCTACCTCATTGCGCCTCTTTTTTTCTTTGCGTCATGTGCTGTTTGGGGAGGGTTTTTTGGAAGGGACATCCTGCGTGACACTGCAGTGCCACTCCTAGATGGGCCCGGTGTTTGTGTCGGCCACTAGGGTCGCTAATCTTACTCACACAGCTACCTCATTGCGCCTCTTTTTTTTCTTTGCGTCATGTGCTGTTTGGGGAGGGTTTTTTGGAAGGGCCATCCTGCGTGACACTGCAGTGCCACTCCTAGATGGGCCTGGTGTTTGTGTCGGCCACTAGGGTCGCTAATCTTACTCACACAGCTACCTCATTGCGCCTCTTTTTTTCTTTGCGTCATGTGCTGTTTGGGGAGGGTTTTTTGGAAGGGACATCCTGCGTGACACTGCAGTGCCACTCCTAGATGGGCCCGGTGTTTGTGTCGGCCACTAGGGTCGCTTATCTTACTCACACAGCGACCTCGGTGCAAATTTTAGGACTAAAAATAATATTGTGAGGTGTGAGGTATTCAGAATAGACTGAAAATGAGTGTAAATTATGGTTTTTGAGGTTAATAATACTTTGGGATCAAAATGACCCCCAAATTCTATGATTTAAGCTGTTTTTTAGTGTTTTTTGAAAAAAACACCCGAATCCAAAACACACCCGAATCCGACAAAAAAAATTCGGTGAGGTTTTGCCAAAACGCGTTCGAACCCAAAACACGGCCGCGGAACCGAACCCAAAACCAAAACACAAAACCCGAAAAATTTCAGGCGCTCATCTCTAGAAAATATACCATATTCCAGTATAAGGTAACATATGTATGATGTATAATTAGATCCTTAGAGCAGGAGGTGGGTCCCCAGGCCCCCGGGCAGTGGGGCCCACCGGTGGTTTCCCCTGTACCCCTGTGGGAAAGTCCAAGGTACTTCAAAAACATACTGGTCGGCTGACAAGATGAACCCTGTTGTGTGTCTAGGGAATATAGATTGGAAACTCCAATGGGAAAAATAGAGACTGATTAGTTTTGTCTGTAAACCCTGCATACTATATAGATACTATATAAATTACTGTTAATAAATAAATGATAAATATTCCATTAAGACATGTTATGTGATGTATTTTGTGTAATATGAGCAAAGAATAAATTTGCTCTTGTTTTATAGCTTTTAATCTACTGCCTCCACCCCCCACCCCCCCCATGTTTTGTTAAAACCACAAATCTGTCAAAATAGTATTTTTGCTGTACCCGACTCACGCAGTCCTTGACCTTTTACCTCTATTTTCTTACTTGGTAAACATGTTCCTCTGACTCTGAAAATCACTTTGCCACTTTGTGTCATCCTGCAGCTGTCACCTGTTCTGCGAGTGGCTGTCGCTGTCTGGACGTGGGGTCATACATAATTTAGCACCTTGCCTCTTCTCTCTAGGCTAGAAATCATTGTGCTTGTGGAAACAGGAAAGAGGCAGATGTAACTTTCCAGACCATTAACCTTATAAAGTACCTTGTAAAACACTTGTTCTGATCTCAAAATGGCAGCCATACGACAGATGACATGAGTTACCATATTTTATGATTCCTTATTTGTGATTATATGTCAAGAGGTAATAAGGGTCCTTACTAATGCGAGTTTGCAATGTAATAATCTCTGATTAGTAATGGACGCCTACAGCTGGGAAGCGCAGAGTGAACTAAATCACATAAGCTTGAAAAGACCTGATTATATCTTTGACTTCGTATAGTAATTAAAAGTAACCGAGAAAACACCCAGGACGTGTCTCATTGTACAGTTACAGCAGTATAGTTATGAAGTTGCCTGGACGCTTTCTTATGGCTGTTAATGGCAGAAATAAGAGATGGTATTTAACAATCTGACATCCCATATTTAGAACTGTGAAGAAAAAAGAGGGGTACCAGAATTTGAGTCCAAAGAATGCCTTTTTGAGTGGGACGTAGAGATTGTGCAATTCTTTGTATATCCTGTACGTTGCTTATCTGGATGGTAGATGTTCCTATTTGTTATGTGCTATGTGATTGAGGTATAACACTACACTATAAGCATTCTCTTGTTTGTACTAAATGCTTATTCTGGAAGTGACACTGTTGTGGCAGGGATTTGTCCGGGAGGAGCAATGTACCCAGCTTTTAGTCTAAAGCTGGGTACACACTACAGTGCTATCGGCCCGATATGCCGTATCGGAATTACATATTGGCATATTGCTCAGTGTGTACGCCCGATAGGTGCATCCCAGCAGTCACTAGTAACTTTGTCAGGTTTCATATGGTGATGATTTCACTGGCGTCCTGTGGTATACCAATGAAGGATGGAACATGATTGTTCTGTCCTTCATTAACATCGCTCCAGTGTGTACACACAATATGGGCTCAAGGGCATTTGTTCTGAAGTCGGAACGAATGGCCGTCGCTCCAGTATGTACCTAGCTTAAACAGTGTGAGTCTTAAGAATGTAATTCATCTTGAAGAGACTTTATGGACTGACATACCACAGGAGGAGGCGGGCTGGATGGGCTGAGCCCAGTCACTGCCAGAAGATTACTCTCCAGCTGCTGCCACACATGTCTCTGACGCGGTCTTATCAAATGCGACCATGTGAGGGAAAGCCCAGCTGAGTGTTGTATGTGATATGACCACGCCAGAAACATGTTATGCCCAGAACCTCGCTCAATGAGATTATGGGATATCGCTGGTAAGGCGAAGTCAATGTTTTACACATTGTAATGCCAAGAAGTGCACACGGCTCCAATGGGAGCTGACTGCTAATTGAAATTTCTATATAATGTTGTATGCTATACAGTGTACTGTATAAGGGGTGTATTGTAGTGTCAAGAACAAGTACTTAAGGAGAGCGAAATGACTGCATAGGAATGGAGAGAGTTAAACCTACTGTGAGGGGTGGACCTAACTGTTAGGAAAAGTACAGCCCATGGTAGAGAGGGGAGGGTTCAGTATATATAGGGACTTCTAGGCCAGCTTGGTCTCTCTTGCTGCTGAATTGCCTTCCCGCCCTCCCTCCCTGTTTGGTAGAGGTTCTGGCACGGAGTACCTTGGCTTTGAATTGTTAGTATGGGTATCGTTGGCTATTTGTTGGCGGAAAAGAACGGCAGGTTGTAGTTTGTCTTGTTAGTTGCAGTGATTTACAGTTTGGTGTGGTTTAGGTGCACTCACCTCCATTGACTTTTAAGGCCGCTAGACCACCCGTCAGGGGGCGGCGTCATCACCTATCAGGGTGGGTAGTCAGCGTGGAGGTCTGAGTCGGGCACCTATTACTTATTTTATGGTTTGTGTTAAATTAGGATCGTTTGGAATTTTAAGGTTTTGAGGTTATCGTCAGTTTGAATATAGCCGTTCTTTTTTTCTGCCACCATATGCCGGCTGAATCGGCATGTTAACTAAAATTTTCACTTTACAGGTTTTTCCAATGGTTAGGGTACAATAAATAGCTAACAATTTTCTGCCAAATTCAAGTCTCCGTGTCATTATTTCTTGGTATTAAAGGTACTGAATGCTTTACTTTTTGAATAAGGGGTCCACACATTATCATTAGGAGGTTTATGAAAAAATATATATTTTTGTATAACGTGCATCATGTGTCACTTGGTGTCAGTGTCTCAAGCTGTTTTGCAGGCATGCGAGCATTTTAGATCTTTGCTTTGTTTGCCTTCGCCTCTTATCGCATACATACCTTTCGGGTATGTACATAGAAATGCGGTTATGACAACAAAGAACAGCTCCTGGTTTTGGACCCAAGAGTCCCTCTGCGCCAGCAGGGGGTGCTGGGTTGGATCCGATTAGAACCCTCTCAGGTGAAAATGTGATGATAGAAGCCCATAGGTCTCTATGGTGTAACACCAGCAAAAACACTAGTTTGCAGGAATCTATGACCTGCAAACTGGATTTGTTCTAGGGAACAGGATTGCCACCTAGCAACAGCAGGTGGGCAAGGCAGCAAGCCTCCCGAAAACGCTGATGGAGAAGAGAGTGAAAGAATTTTCACTCCCTCCCACATCTCCAGCGGCTGGCCAGCGCGCGCGTACGTTACGCCACGTGCGCGCGCGCCCCAGCTGCTGATCAGATTTTTTTCGGAAGCTCACTGGTGACAAACCTGTCCCTAAAGCATAGCTTACATGTCGTAGCCCGAGTGCTTTACAAGCTGTGTATGGATTATTGAGCAAGAAAAGTCACTCGAAAAGCATTGAAAACCAAAGTTAGTTTATTTAACATTCAAGAGATAACATTCCCCTAAATGAAGTGGGGAAAGGTAACTGTCTAAACTGTCCACTAGGTTTAGTAGTGGTGAAGAATAATTTGAAACTGGTAGGAACGTCGTAACTTTCAGGTGAAAATGTCCAAGGCAGAAAACAGTCTACGTTTGTTCTTTATTGGCAGCTGCTTGCGGCTTCTTTTGGTCTCTCGGCGCGCCAAAGGAAATGCGAGAGGGCGGAAAGTTAACATCTGAAGAGTTCTTTAGAGGAAACAGCCCTAGCAACGTTGGTGTAAAACCAGAGTGGGTTGGGTGGGAGCTGTTGCTAGGTGGCAATCCTGTTCCCTAGAACAAATCCAATTTGCAGGTCATAGATTCCTGCAAACTAGTGTTTTGTTCTTCGGGAGGCTTGCCACCTAGCAACAGAAGGTGGGCAGACTACCACATACCTGGTGGTTGCTCTGAGGAACTCGATTTTTTGCGAGTCTGTTGGTCTCCAATAGTGCTTAGCAAAAGTTCTAGCGGAGGACCATCTTGCAGCTAGCATGATGGACTGTAAAGGAATGCCTTTGGCAGCCGCTCTAGTTGCAGCGGCTCCCCTTAGGGAGTGGCTTTTGAAGTGATCTGTATCGATGCCTGCTTCTTTCATAGAAGCTACTATCCACCCTCTAATAGTTGAGGGCCTAGTGGGTCGATATGGTTTTCTGCAGGTGATAAAGAGTTGTGTTATGTTATCTCTGAATTGTTCTGTCTGGGATAGATAGGTTGATAAGCAGGAGGCTACGCACAGAGTTGGGTCTTGGGGATCTCGGATAATGTCGAACTCCACGATCGGGCTTTTAAAGGAAGAGGTTTTAGTGTGTCCTTTAAGTATGATATGGTATCCCGTGGGTGTAAGTGAAAGCCATGGGTCTGAGATGTGTATGAGAGTGAGTTCGGCTCCTCTTGCGGCTATAGCCAGGGCTAGCAATGATGCTAGTTTGCGAGATAATAGGCTGATATTAGTGTCTGTGTTCCAAGAGGACAGGAAAGAGAGAAAAGGCTCTATGTCCCAGGTGTTTGAGTACTTTGGTAGTATGGGTCTAGAGAGGTGGATTCCTCTGAGCAGGCATAGGTATAATTTGTTGATTGTTAAGTTTGGGATTATGATAGCTAGGGCCGAGCCATATGACCTTATGGTGGCTGATGCTAGCCCCATTTGGTATTTAGATGCTAGAAAGTCTAGAGCTAAGTGTATTAGTGAGTTTTGGGCAGGAGTCATCTGTTGGGATCGCCATGTGTCAAATTCCTTAATTATTGCACAATATCTGGCCCTTGTACGAGGTCTTAAGGACGCGTTAATTAGGGCTCTTGTTGGAGAGGCTAAAGAGAGGTCGGTTAACAACCTAGTAATATTGCCATCCACATGCACTGGGGTAGAGTCTCTAGTGTGTCCTGAGTTCCCTGGAAACACTCCGTGGATAGGCCCAGGGGAATTTTGGGGCCTTTGCGTAGTTGGCTGATCAAAGGGAACCATACCTTGGATGGCCAGACTGGGTTTACTAGTACTATGTGGGGTACACGGTCTTCCCTGATCTTTTGAAGTACTTTCAGAAGGAGTGCCGGGGGAGGGAAGGCATATGGGTGGGGTATATCTGTCCATGGAAAGGACATCGCATCCATTCTCCTGTTGTCCATATTCTGGACACAAATTGGGGGGTCTGAGCGTTTGTGGGACTGGCAAATAGGTCTATCTCTAAGTTCCCGAATGTCTGAATTATTGTTTTGAAGACTTGGTTCTTCAGAGCTACAGAATCTAGAGAAAGTTTTTCTCTGGACAAGGAGTCTGCTAGCTCGTTTAACTGTCCCGGGATGTAAAACGCAAGGAGGAGTATGTCCCTTTGAGTAGCCCAGTTCCAAATTTCTAAAGCTTCTCTGCATAACGATATTGACTTGGTACCCCCCATTCTGTTTATGTATGACACTGCGGTCATGTTTTCTAAGCATAGGTGAATGGAGGAGTCTTTTATGAACTAACTCTTTCAGGGCTAGTTTCGCTGCACGTAGCTCTAGTATGTTGATGTGCAGCTGGGAATCTTCGGTTGACCAAGTGCCCCTGACTGCTTTTTCTCGAGAGAATCCCCCCCAACCTGTTAAAGATGCGTCTGTGGTTATCGTCATGGAGGGTGGGAGGTCTAGTAGAGGGCAAGGAGGAGGAAGAGAGAGACTGTTCCAATAAGCTATCTCCATCTTTGCCCTTCTGGAAAGAAAAATTGTGTCTTTCCAGGTATAGTAAGCGTGAATTAGTGTTCTCAAAAGGCTTTGCATTTCAATGCATAGTAGGGGTACGTGCCGGAAGCCTGGGGCCATTGCAATTATTTTCCCTATGATAGTTGCTAAGTCGCGTAGGGATAGTCTGCGTTTTGTAAACGTTTTTTGTATCTACGTCTTTGTGTCTAACCATTTCTCTAGCGGCACTGCTAGGGAGAAAGAATGGGTATCCAGGTTGAAACCCAGAAACGTAAGTGTTTTGGTTGGAGTAAGTACCGATTTTTTGTGTGTTTACAGTGAAGCCCAAGTCTCCTAATAAGGAGAGAGTTATTTCCCTGTGTTTGGTAAGTGTATCTAAGTCTGGGTGTACGAGTAGTATGTCGTCTAGATACACGATGCACAGGACACTCTGCTGGCGCAGGTGGGCAACGACTGCTTTCATAGCCCGTGTGAATGTATAGGGTGCGCATGATAGGCCAAATACCATGACAGTCCACTGGTGTTAATTTTTGTTTCCAGGAGAATCGGAGGAAACGCCTGTGGTTGGGGTGAACCGATATAGAATGGAAAGCTTCTTTTAGGTCTATTTTTATGCAGAAGCAGTCCTTTGTGAGAATATATGGAATGTCTGAAATACCCTCCATGCAAAACTTTTTTGCTTTTAAGTATTTGTGCAGCCCCCTGACGTTTAATACTGGTCTGATTGAGCCGTCTTGTTTTAATATTGGGAATAGATGGCTTACCCAGCCCTTTACTGCTGGTTCTGCTGGCTCTATTTTTCCCTGTAGTAGTGCTAACGAAAGTACTTCGTCCAGCTGGGGACTGCAATTCCTTGAACAAGGAATATAATTTATTTGTCGCGGGAAGCGAATCAGGGGAAGGTTTAGCCCAGCTCGAATCGTTTTTTATAACCAATTGTCTGTAGTAATTTTTTGCCATTCTGCAAAAGATTCCTTGAGTGTTTTGTGTGTTATCGGAATGCTTACCGTAATTGCGGCCTCTTTTGGAGTTGTTCCAAGCGTTGGAGGTAGACGCTCTGACAGTGTCATTGGATCTGTTACCAAAGCCTCCTGTCTGGGCCCTTCTGGTGCCTTGAAATTCTCGGGTCGGACCTGCGGCTCTTGAAGTCCGGCCCCCTTGCGGAAAGGGCCTCTTGAACTGTTCGTTCCCTTTCTTGAGGTCAGAAAAGGATTTTCGGGCCTAATGCCTGATTTTAACTTCTTCAATAAACTGGGGCCCAAATAAGTCTGCATTGTCTAAATTAGGGAATTCTAGTGATTTTGGGGCTAGGTCTGCTAGTCCTGCACTAGATAGCCATCTGGACCTGCGGGTATTAGTGATGTGATTTAAAGTCTGGCCTATGATAAGTGTTGTTCTGCTAATAGCCTTAAGGAGAGCAAGCTTAGAAGCCACTAGTGAATCTAGGGAGACGCTGGATTCACCTTCTCTTTCTGCTTTATCTAGTACGTATAGGAGAGGGCCAGCTGCGTCGGCTATCTTATACTGTATTTTCTAAAGAGTACGATCAGTGGTGTCATATCTTTTTTCACCCACTATTGAAGTGAGGGCTGGGTCTATGCTAGGCGCAAATAGTGCTGGCACATCTGGCAACCCTGTGTAAGAGCGTAACACTAATTCGTCCTCTTTAATGAGTGCTGCTCTAAATGCCAACTGGGCAAATTTCTGCACTTCTGAATTTTGTTTAAGTGCCCAGTGTGAGGTATAAAGTTTAGGCGGAGGTGTTTTGCCCGCTAAAGCTACTCTAGCCATTTGGATATCGCTAAATTCCCCGCGTTGGGAGGAGGCAGAGGATCTTGTCACTTCCTCGGATTCCCAATCCACTGCGGAAGAGTGACTTTTTTCCTCATGTGCAGAGTGTGGCTCTTTAGCTGGTGACCCCATATACTGTGAATGGGTCCCTTCGTGCTGCCTGCTCCGGGCAGATATATTATGCCAGCTGTGGGCAGGAGATGTGTGCTTGCTCTGAGCACTATTAGGGTGTCTGCTACGGACAATGCCAGGAAATAAGGGAGTATCACCTGAACAGGTCCCCTTTTTTTATAAGACTTATTTTTATCTGTATGTCTAAGTTTTTTCTTTTGTGCAGGGCTCCCTGTGTTAGGGGATAACCCTGTGTCTTGTTGAGGTGATTTGCTTATCTCAATATCAGAAGAGTCAGAGGACAGGAAATTTTTGACTGAAAAAGTCCTCTTTCTTTAAATTAATATTCTCTGAGGAGTCAGAGGATGAAGGAGAAGAGTTATTTGCCCTTTTCTGGGCTCTCTTCCCTGTAAAACCGCCAGCCATGGAGGACAGAGATGGTGCATCTGTTGCTGAGACAGATACACAGTCCTCCATGTCCGCTGACAGAAAAAATCTGATCAGCAGCTGGTGGCGCGCGCCCACGTATCCGTGTGCGCGCACGCCGGCCAGCCGCTGGAGATGTGGGAGGGAGTGAAAAAAATTTCACTCTCCTCCATCAGCGTTTTCGGGAGGCTTGCTGCCTTGCCCACCTGCTGTTGCTAGGTGGCAAGCCTCCCGAAGAACAAAGCTAGTATTACCCACTGCATATAAGCCTCAGAATGCATCCCATTCCGGAGCATGTACATATGGGTAATGCGGGCAAAGTCCAAAAATAACAGTTAGTGCATCCTTCCCCCCAATGGAAATGTGATGAAAACAAATACCCAAAATCGTTAGTTTTCTGACTTTGCCCACATTTCCCATATGTACAAGCCTCGGAATGCTTTAGGGTTACCCTAAAGAAGTCTGTGGCCTCCTCATTGCATTTTCACCTGAGAGGGATCCAACTGGAAGCTTCCCAGCACCCTCTGCGGCCGCCGAGTTACTCTGCACATAGGAACTCCCGGTTCTGAAACACGGAAGTCCAGTGATCGCAAAGGACAGCTCTTAACAGGAGAGCTGTCCTTCGTGGTCATAACCACATTTCTATGTACATACCCGAAAGGTATGTATGCGATAAGAGACTGTTTGTACTAAGCATCACATCCGTGATGCGGTACAATGCCCAAAAGCACAAGTCCACAAGTCTGTACTTTTTGTAGTGTTGCAATACTCAAGCTTAATGTTACCTCAATTTAATCAAATAGTTTCTGCTGTAGATGTCATGGATTTACTGCAGTCATTTCAACTTACAAGTTGTTGTTAATATATGATTGCAAAAGCAAGTGACCGTAACACATAATTTATATGAACAGTCAAACTACCATACGGAACAAAAAATTGTATTTATAAAGCTTTAAAAATGTGGATACCTTTACAGCTAAGGAGATGGCTCATGTGTGGAAAATGGTGATAACTGCAGCAGTTGAAAGTTTGCTTTCTTTTGAGGTGATCAGTTGATGACATTACTTGTGGAAGAGGTTGGGCCGTGATCTGTACTTTCAAAGTATGGCCATTTGCTTTACCAATACCCACTTTATATAATAAAGCACGTTTATAAGGGTTAATCCATTAATACATTCTCATGGGTTATTTCATACCTAAATCAGGCCTGACCAAGCAGTATTATATAATCTACAATGACGAGTCAGAACCCTTTGCTTAATATGCTGTTGCTTCTCTGTGTGCTGCCAAAACAGCTCTAACTCACCAAGACATGGACTCTGCAAGACCTCAGAAGGTGTCCTGTGGTGTCTGGTACCAGGATGTAAACAGCAGATCCTTTTGCTCTTGTAAGTTGCGAGGTGGAGCTGCCACAGGTCAGACTTCTGAGATCTTTAGGGACAGGGAGGAGAGGTGGAAGACCAAAATATAGACAAAGAGGAAGACGAGGAGCGGGAGCAAGAAATCAACGAGATCAAACCGAATGGGAACAGTCAGGACCACCAAAATACCCAGTCAGGACCAACAGGAGGAAATGACTTGAGATAACCTCAAAGTCATTAACCTTTCTAGCAGAACCCTTACTAACGAACATATCAACATACTAGTTAAAGGGTTATCCTTTTCACCAACACAACCCTTGAATCATTTCCTATGGGAAAAGGACCTGAAACTTTTTGGGCGAAAGCTGCTCTTAAATTTTTTTTTCTCAAATAGGCACCAATCCTCAATGAATCAAGACTAGAGGATAATCAGGCATTGGAACCACTTACCTCTGAGGAGCTGGAGGCCATTGAAGCACTAGAGCAGGCTTTTTCAACCAGTGTGCCGTGACCAGTTGCAAGGTGTGCCGCGGAGTCAGTCACTGCCTGCACTTTCAGAGCAAACTGTGGCCCAGACTCCTCTTAGAGGATCAGTCGTGCCTCGGGTGTGACCGATGCATTGAAGAAGCGGCGGTGTGACATCATAGGTCACGGCCGCATCGTCTCGCCACCCAGCCAGCTCACCCGCCTGCATGCACATCTTCCAGTTCCTGCCCGCATCCACAACTTTCCCTGCAGCACTCTACTATGAACAACCCCCGCCACTGAGAGACAGGGAAAAGGACAGCTGACAGGAAGGGGCTAATATTTGTTATTTTATTTCTCCTGTGGGGAGCAAAAGGATTTATCGGGGGGAACAATGTGACTAATTCACGTTGGGATCAATAGGATTTATGTGGGGAGCAATGTGATAAATTTTATGTGGGGAGCAATGTGATTGATTTTTGTGGAGAGCAATAGGATTTATGTAGGAAACAACATGATTTTATGTGGGGGGCAATGTGATTGTTTTTTCTGTGTAGGCCAATGTATGTGTGGATTATTTTTTACTCTGAGGGCCAATGTGTGTGGTTTTTTTTCCGTGGGAAACTGATGGTGTGCCTTGCCAATTTTATAATATTGTTTGGTGTGCCGCGAGTTTAAAAAAGGTTGTAAATCACTGCACTAGAGGAATTACAATCGACTGCCCAGGAGATCCCTGACAATCAGACCAGACCCAGATGCAAGAAGCAGTAACTAGACATTTTAGCGCTGTGTGCAAGAAACTGCTTCGCCTTCCCCCATATACAAAGAAGGGCCGTAGGCGCGTGGCAAAATATAGGGGGGTGGCTTCATGGGGAAGGGGCGTGGTCACAGAGCTCCCTTTTACACATTGCGGCAGGCATAGCTCCCTTTTATACATTACGGCAGGCGGAGTCCCCATTTTATACAGTACAGCAGGTAGAGTCCACTTTTTACATATTACAGCAGCAGAGTCCCCCTTTTTACACATTAAGAAGACAGTCACCTTTTTTACACATTAGGTAGGCAGATTCTCCCTATTTACACATTATGGCAAGCAGTCCCCCGTTTATTACACATTATGGCAGGCAGTTCCCCTTTTTTACACATTATGGCAGGCAGTCCCCCCCCCCCCCCCTTTTTTTTTTTTTTTTTTTTCCATCAATAGTTTTTATTGAAAACAAGTTTTCTTTTTGCAAGGGGAAGGGGTACAGAAAGAAAGAAGGAAGGGGCGGGGGGTACAAAGAACCAAGGGAACGGGATGTAAACATGCAAATATCTAAATTGTCAGAAGTCAAATACAGGTTGAGTATCCCTTATCCAAAATGCTTGGGACCAGAGGTATTTTGGATATCGGATTTTTCCGTATTTTGGAATAATTGCATACCATAATGAGAGATCATGGTGATGGGACCTAAATATAAGCACAGAATGCATTTATGTTACATATACACCGTATACACACAGCCTGAAAGTAATTTTAGACAATATTTTTTATAACTTTGTGCATTAAACAAAGTGTGTGTACATTCACACAATTCATTTATGTTTCATATACACCTTATACACACAGCCTGAAGGTCATTTAATACAATATTTTTAATAACTTTGTGTATTAAACAAAGTTTGTGTACATTGAGCCATCAAAAAACAAAGATTTCACTATCTCAGACTCACTCAAAAAAGTCCGTATTTCGGAATATTTGGATATGGGATACTCAACCTGTATAACAATCCAATATAGATACAATAGGAAAAATACAAAGTCATCTTGGAAAAAGATACAGATAAAGATAAACACGGTCAAACATGAAAACATATCAATAAACAGATAATCAATAATAGACACAGGGCTAGTAAGGCACAGCCGGTGCACAGAGTGGAAGTATAAGCCGAGTCAGTTAGGGGGAAGGCGAAACACCCCCTCCAGCAGTGACGTAGTCATGCCATGCTCTCCATTTCACCATTGGGGAGGAGGCCGCAGAAGAGTAAGGCATGAACTCAGTTTCCATAGTAAAATGGAATTGAATTTTGTTGGTGACTAGTGATAGAGGAGGGGGAGAAGCTTGTTTCCAACTTTGGGCCACTGCAGCCCTGGCAGCTATACAAATATTCCCCAACAGATATCTCTTATGAGGTGGTATCTCAGCAGGAAAAATGTGGAGCAGGGCCATGGCCGGAGAGGGGGCGAGGGACAGGTGTAAGACCAAATTAATCAAAGCAAATATCTCGCTTCAGAAATGTCGAAGGGAAGGACAGGACCAGAAAATATGGCCTATTTCCCCACAGTTACGCAAGCCGTATTTGGAACAAGACTGCCAGAATGAGTGTAGCCTATCTGGTGTTAAATATAGTCTATTAAGGAGTTTGATATGCATCTCCGTGTGATTCAAGCACTTGGACATTCGGTAAGAAGAAATAAAAATTTGTTCCCATTGGGCTTCAGATAGGGGAAGATGCAAGTCTTGTTCCCATTTCAGCTGCGCATTAGACTTAGTAGTAGTAAGCAAGCTGATAAGCGTCCTGTACCAAAATGAGATGTCCCCTCTAGAGTCGCACAGAGCTACACGTGTTAAGACAACCTGGGATAAAGGGTTCGGGGGAGCCACCTGTCTAGGCAAACCCTTGTACCAGTGGTGAATTTGGAAATAATGCAATAATTCTCCACTGGGGAGATTATATCGAGACTGGAGATGAGAAAACGATAGCATAACATTACCATCCATAAGGTCCCCCAAGACAGTCAAACCACAAACAAACCAGGTAGAGAGATTTAAATTAGGGATTAATTTAGCTATGGCTCGTAGTGAGATAGTAGAATATGGAAATTGATGTCCAGGCAGGCGAGTCACCAATTTATCCCAGATTTGTAAAGATGTTCTAGTGGCGGGGAGGAGGGACAATAAGCGGTGTCTAGAGTTTGGGTGTATCTTAAAAAGGTCTTCTAAGGCAAGGTCCAAACTCCCAGTACGTTCAAGAGATACCCATCCCACTACAGGCGCCCCACTCAACCAGTATTTAAACTGGGCCAGCACACATGCCTCCTGGTAAAGGACCAGGTCGGGCATATCTAGCCCTCCCTGTCTACGAGGGAGAATCATTTTGGACTTAGCCAATCGGGGTGGCTGTGCCTTCCAGACATAGCGTAGCATTATACCACGACATCTATCAAGGTACGTTTTAGGGAAAAGAAAAGGTATGGTTCGGTATAAGTACATGAGTTTAGGTAAGAGAGTCATTTTGAAGGCTGCTAGGTGGCCAATCCACGAAATATCATAAGATAGCCAGGACTTAGTCAGGTCTAAAAAACTATTAATGAGTGGAGGTAAGTTAACATCAAAAACAGAGGCCGTAGAAGGTGGAATTTGGATCCCCAAATACTGAATTGAAGCCGAACGCCAGTTATATGGATAGTGTGATTGAAGGGTGGACACTATGGGAGCTGGGATATTAATGGGGAGAGCATCTGTCTTTATCGTATTAATTTTATAAAAGGAAGCTTCACTATACTGTCCCAAGTTAGCATGCAAACAAAGAAGGGAGGATAGCGGGTCCGTGACAAACAGAAGGACGTCGTCTGCAAAGAGGCACAACTTGTGAGTAGTAGTGCCAATAGTCACCCTCGGGAAGCCCCCAGACATCCTAATCTTCTCAGCAAGGGGTTCTATGCCCAACGTAAATATTAAGGGTGATAGAGGGCAACCCTGTCGGGTCCCATTCGTAATAGGAAATGTATCGGAGAGGAAACCGTTACTAAATACCCATGCAGAGGGGGAGCTTATATAGAGATAAAACCGAAGAAAGAATATGGCCACTAAAACCAAACTTGTCTAGAACCGAGGACATATATTGCCAGTTCAGTCTATCAAACGCTTTCTCTGCATCTAAAGAGAGCAGGAGAAGGCCAGTGTTAGAGGGAACGATATCAATCAAGTCAAAAACCCTACGGGTATTGTCAGATGCCTGTCTACCAGGCACAAACCCAACTTGGTCGTAGGCAATGAGAGATGGCAGAAAGACATTTAAACGGAAAGCGACAAGTTTGGCAAAAATTTTAATATTGCCGTTCAATAGTGCAATGGGCCTATAATTTTGACAATGCGCTGGGGTTTTACCTGGCTTGGGTATAGTGATAATTTGAGCCTCCAGCATTTCTATAGGGAAAGCACCAAGAGAGGAGATTGAATTATACAAGGAGTTCAGGGTGGGCGATAGTTGATCACAGAGAGAAACATAAAATTAATTTATGAAGCCATCTGGATTGGGGGCTTTATTATGCGGGAGTGATTTCATTACTTGAATTACCTCGGAGGGCAGTCCCCCTTTTTGACACATTATGGCAGGCAGTCCTCCTTTTTGACACATTATGGCAGGCAGCCTCTCTTTTTGACACATTATGGCAGTCAGTCCCCCTTTTTGACACATTGTGGCAGGCAGCCCTTTTTTTTTTTTTTTTTTTTTTTTTTTTTACACATAGCAGCCGGTCCGCCTTTTATGGGGGAGAGAGTGTGTGTGTGTGTGTGTGTGTGTGTGTGTGTGTGTGTGTGTGTGTGTGTGTTATACTCCCCCTCACCAGTGATCCGGCATCCACGGCATAGCAGGCTGTCAATGAAGGAGGAGGCAGAGACCCGGGAGGCGGTGGCTGGCGGGAGACGGGCGACAGCGCTGGACAGTGAGGGCGGGATGCATCATGCTATGTGCGCCGCATTATCTCTGTGTCCCGCCACTTCTGCTGTGCCTCACATATACACGAATGCAGTTTTCTGTTTCCATCACCAGCGAAAACATAATTAAGAGCGTACCCCCCTGTACTAATGTGGCTAACTTTGATGCATCCCGCGGGGGGGGGGGGGGGGTTGGTGCTGCCGATGGTGCGCCTTCAGTGCATGTGTGCTGTGGGTAAGGCACCATCAGCACATACCTAGTTACGGCCCTGGCAAGATAAATTCTACTTTCTTCCCCCCTGAACACATTTCTCCTGGAATCAGTCTTCCAAGAACTCGTTTCTAGAGACTTAGAATATATATATTGTACACACACTTTGTTTAATGCACAAAGCTATAAAAAATATTTGCTAAAATTTCCTTCAGGCTGTGTGTACAAGGTGTATATGAAACATAAATGCCTTCTGTACTTAGATTTAGGTCCCATCACC
This sequence comes from Pseudophryne corroboree, assembly GCF_028390025.1. Classification (NCBI taxonomy): domain Eukaryota; kingdom Metazoa; phylum Chordata; class Amphibia; order Anura; family Myobatrachidae; genus Pseudophryne; species Pseudophryne corroboree. The sequence continues at coordinate 392,939,376 of NC_086446.1, read as the reverse complement.
ATGATATCTCATTATAGTATGCAATTATTCCAAAATACGGAAAAATCCGATATCCAAAATACCTCTGGTCCCAAGAAATTTGGATAAGGGATACTCAACCTGTGTGTATGTATGTATGTATGTATGTATGTATGTATGTATGTGTATATATATATATATATATATGTCTAAAAATAAACTGATCCATAATGACAACTTGAACAAACAAGAGAGAAGAACTTTATGTGAAATACAGTCTTGGTCTGACATAGTGATTAAGCCCTCTGATAAGGGGGGGCAACGTAGTCCTATGGCCAATAGCCATGTATACTACTGAAGCTATGAGACAACTGGGGGATACTCAATGCAATAAACGCATACTCTTTGACCCCGCTGATAATTTCCGGATTGCTCTGAACAGGATTCTGAAATGTGCCTATTCCATGGGTAACCCTAACCAAAGCAGAAATAGAATATCTCACTACAGCCAAACCTAAAACCCACTCTATACTTACTACTGAAGGTCCATAAAAACATCAATCTCCCACTAGGACGCCCAATTGTATCAGGACAAAGGTGAACTTTTGGAAAGACCGAGTACTTTTCTGGACCTACGTTTACACCAACATGTGCTAAATCTCCCCTCATATTTACAGGAGACTGCAGACATACTTCAAAAACGACACAATGTCAGACTGGATGAGGCTCACCTATTGGTGACTTTAGATGTGGAATCTTTATACACCAGCATCAATCATCAGGTGGGCATACAAGCGGTAAAATATTTTCTAGAGATGGTTGACAACAACGAATTTCATAATCTACTAATTGAACTTCTCAAATTTGTGTTAAGTCGCAATTACTTTACCTTCAATGATCGCTTCTATCTCCAAACTTGCGGCACAGTAATGGGCGCTGCTTGTGCCCCGACTTACACCAACTTATACTTAGGTTGGTGGGAAAGAGAAATCTTGATGCACCATAACAACGAGAGATACATCCTATATGTAGTTGCCTGGTGGTGCTACATCGATGACTTCATCATGATTTGGGAAGGAGCCAAGAAACTACTTCTATCCTTTACTGAAGAATTGAACAACAACACCATCAATCTGAAACTCACACATCACATCAGGACAGATTCAGTGTCTCTTTTTTTAGATCTCAATATATATAAAACCCCTGATGGTCAAATACAAACCGAACTATACCGCAAGGAGACTGCCACCAGCAGTCTCCTTCACCAGACCAGTTCTCACTTCCCACCCACAGTCGAACATCCCCCAAATGAGAATTTTTGCGCCTAAAGAGGAATTGCTCGGAACCAACCACCTTTACACAAAAAAGTATGGAACTAACCACAAGACTATAGAACGAGGCTATAGTCATCACACAATCAAAAAGGCAAAATGGCATACAAGCCAAACACCAAAACGCTAATCTTCCCTCACACTAAGACTGCGCGAAAAGTAGCAAGACAATAGATCAAGAAAATACTCTCAGATTTGTAGGCACTTTTTACAGAGAGTGGAGGGAGATCAAAGAGTTTATTGAAAGACACTGGCCAATTTTACATCTGGACAGTGACCTTGCCAAAAACATAGGTCAGAAGGTATCCATGAGCTGGAGAAGATCTAAGAACCTAAAAGATAAACTTACCAGCAGTCATTTCATCAATAATCCTTAAAAGAAGCCAACCATCAAGGGCTCCTTTCCCTATGGGAATTGCAAAGCTTGCCCACACATGATCAAGATGTTGACAATATCTGACCGGTATGGAAATTTGAAAACAATTGAGCAGTTCATAAAGTGCAATGCCGTTGGAGTTGTCTATTGCATTTCCTGCAGCTGCGATATGAAATATGTAGGCATTACTACCAGAGCCCTTAAACAACGTATCCTGGAACACATTGGATCTGTGAGAAATGCCCCAGCGGATGTCTCCAAAATGAAAAAGTTGACATCGTTAGCACGTCATTTCTACAACCACCATCAAAGTAATCCGAATGAACTGAAAGCATTCGGTTTGGTGAAAATCAACTTGGGGATATGCGGAGGAGACCTCATGCAAGAACTACTCAGACATGAATCGGAATGGATATTCAAACTAGACTGCCTGGCAACAAAAGGCATGAATGAATACATCAACTATGCAGTATTCCTTTAATTCTAATTCATTCCTAAATCCTGAAATTTTGAATCCAGATAATCCGTGCAGAACTACATGTTCACTCTATATACTTACTGTCACATCAAGTAATACCACCTTTCACAACCCCATACAGCCTTACCACTCACCTGTAACATTACCGCTCTAAGTGATCTTACCTTACACAACCCCACGCATTGTTTTTGTTTACATCAATATCACTCATCACTTACCCCATGCAGCAATACCACTTACTACTACCCTATGCATTAATACAGCAATATTAACCAAACAGTCCTATGAATTTACTCACCAGTCACCACTACCCCATGCAGGATTGCCTTACACAGCAGTATCTACCTATAGTCCTACTAACTTACATTCTTTGCCTTTGCCTCTTCTATTTACCAATGCAATCCCTCACTCTCACTCGAAAAGTAATGATCATAACCATCCCTTTCCCCTTACCACTTATTATCTCGCGTGTCCTGCCATCAGTATCCTATCCAACAGCATTTTATTACTAGTATCACACTTTACTCCAATGACTATCACGTCACCTGTTCACATCACAGGTATCCTGTGACATTAAGCCTATACCTTACATCTCCACCCGGATAATTTCCAGGAAATTCAGGATCTATATGCCCATTCAGCTCAATATGGAGATTTCTCTACACATTATTTACTAACAATTACCTTCTTACACTCTCTCCTTAATATGTTGACTGTACATACTTTATGAACTAGTCGATATTTTTTATCTATATCATTTATATCCGGACAGTTTCAGGCATCGGATTAGCGCACTAATGCATAGATATAAAGCATGTGCGACGAATGTAGATAACCGACGCATAGTACGGCCGCCAGTTATGTCTTTGATATATACAATCAGTATTTATACCACTACAGTATATATTATATTATTATATATTATTTATGGGTGTGGTATTGAAGGTCGACAGTAACTAGGTCGACAATGTTTAGGGCGACCACTATTGGTCGACAGTAACTAGGTTGACAGGGTCTTTAGGTCGACATGTTCTAGGTCGACAGGTCAAAAGGTCGACATGAGTTTATTTTGGTGTCGTTTTCTTCGTAGAGTGACCGGGAACCCCAATTAGTGCACCGCGTCCCCTCGCATGGCTCGCTTCGCTTGCCATGCTTTGGGCATGGTGCCTTCGCTCCGCTACCGCTTCGCTCGGCACAGATTACCGTTCCAATCGTAGTCCACATGGATCGTTAAGTATGAAAAAGTAAAAAAAAAAAAAAGAAGAAAATAGTGAAAAACTCATGTCGACTTTTTGACCTGTCTACCTAGAACATGTTGACCTAAAGACCCTATCGACATAGACACCCTGTCGACCTAGTTACTGTCGACTTAGAGACCGGATCCCATTATTTATATATCCGTTTATACTATTCGCACAGACTCCCCCTTTTTTTTCCTGGGATTCCCAGCTTATGAAGACATATATGGACCTGTCAGTACCGCCCTTTATGACGGGCCTATGAGCAGTCACATTATCCCTGTACACATCAACTAATATCTTACAAGACATGGCTAATTTTATACATGGCAGATAATTATCTACCGCACCGCTTCATTTTTGCCTTAGATATTACTCCTTCAGGATCACAAATGTGAACCTATCATTGCGGTCCCTTGAAATAGGCATTCTTAAGTATCCTTAATGTCATACTATGACCGTATAAACCTTTTGTTTTTTTAATCATTTCGGTACACTTTATCCTTAGTGAGTGTTTTGCCATTGGGTTCTTTAACACCCTCCTGCTGAGTTTACGTATCCAGAATGCTCCACTCAGGATGCTTAGTTGCTGGGCATCACCATTAAACACTGCGGCTGCCTAGCAACAAGTAACCACACAATGACGTGATTAGCATCACATGACAACTCGCAACCGGAATTGATGCGGCATCTGCTGCGACGCGATTACAGAACTAATGGTGATAAACACTCCCCCCCTTATCCTGCATATTGGGACTGATCTATTTGGTTACTGAGTAACCAATTTTATAACATATGACTTTATTCCACTTGCTACTGCTTAAGTAATAAACTTATACATCTAGTGCAATGACGCGATCAGCATCACACTTCCACCGGAACCGGAAGTGATGCGGATGATATGGTTTCCGGACAGACGTGACTCCGGAACCTAGGGCATTCAGCTTTGTACGAACATGTCCCTCCTTCACCTACCTTAAATACAGCAGCCCTTCTAAGTGTCCACACACAGTGAATAAGCCATTCTCTGGTGAAACGGGCGTCTGTGGACAGTGGGTTTGAACTGTGCACGGTTCAGCCCACACACATTCATCTCCTAGTATCGTATATGCCCATTTGGGCTTTCTAATTGTTTACCCCTTTTTTTGCTGCTGAGATATCACTTGGATTAAGACCACATGGTTATAAATTTCTCTGAGACAGAGACGGTCTCTCTCTGTTTATTATTTCTGGCATAAGAATGCTTTGCGACGCAATTAGCCAACACAAACTATTGATCAGAATATATTTCAGTAACACATAATTTACAGTACTACGGCCTGTACTTTAAGGCATCTATTTACATATATTTAATGTTAATGACCACCACCTGTTCCATGTAGGAATCGGCAATTGTATGTCGCATCTTATAACATTAGGATTTCTTTAATCTTTTTAATTTCAGTAGGCCTAGGCAGCCCACCTCTCTCATCCACTGTCCGCTATAATCAGTTATGACAGTGGACAGCAGAAGGTGGAGCCCCTAACCTATCCTTTATATGCTAATCTGATTTCAGTACTCTCTCATCCAGTTGAGAGTAAATTACTCTCTGCAATGCCCAAGTAACAGAGAACCTGTGCAGATTTACTGGACAGCAGAAGTACTCTGTCTCAGGGTATGCATCATCAACCACACTCTCTCATTTTTTCTATTTGGACAACTTAATGCCATATTTCACTGGTCACGCCCGATCTCATCTGATCTTGGGAGCTAAGCAGTGACAAGCCTGATCAGTACCTAGTTGGGAGACCACTAGGGAATATCAGGTGCAGTAAGTAAAAATCCATATTTGATACAAACAGCAGAAGTGTTGGAGAAACCTTCGACGTTTACTTTCACTCTATCATCCTATTTATTTCTCTAATTTTATTAATCACGCAGCAACCTAACCCATACCAGGAGACCCTTGAAATGGAAGTCACCTCATATTGAACAATATTGTAATTATTACCATCCAATCTGTGCTTCCGTTTCTATTTTTCTGGATCTATTAAGATTCCAGTCTTTTTAAATATTTTCACCTCAGGTGCATCCAGTATACCTTGATTTGAATTTTGTGAATAATTATATTTACATAACTAATACTTCACACTATTGGATGTGCAGGTGCTATATATAATCTTCTTTTTCATATATGTGTATCAATTTTTATATTGTACTTAATTAAAAGTTTTTTTTTATTAATTTCTGACATTTCAAGTGTACCCCAACACAGATTTTTACTTTCCCTTTCCCTCCATACTTAAGATCTTGAGAGCTGCAGAATTTTTAAGCCAGGGCAGCACCTAGAAATCTTGATCATATTCCTAAAACTATTCTTGAACAAACTGTGCAGTGTGGCAGCGCACATTATCTTGCTGTAAGAAGCTACTGCCGTCGGAGAATAACATCGCTACGAAAGGATGTACCAGGTCCGCCACAACGTTTTGGTAGTTGGTACTGCCATAACAGGGTTTTGACAAGGAACATTGCCCAAAATATCACAATCTAGTTGTTTTGGCAATGAACATGAGGTAGCATGGGCACTGTGACTGGCCAGCAGCTATGCAGCCCCTTATGCAGCAGGGTTTGATGCATTGTGGGTCATGACACATTATTACAATTTTCCATGGTATGTGCCACAACAGTCCTTCTGCTATTGGTACAAGATTAGATAGCCTTCACTGACCTCTTGCATTGGCATACTTCCCAACTGTCCCAATTTTGGCTGGACAATCCCATCTTTCAGGCACGTGATGGGGCAGTTAGGATTCTACCTGTCACTCGCTGCTCTGCTTACATGCGCACAGCATCTTTTCTTGGGAGAGAGGGACTTGGGGCATGTCCAGCCCCTTATAGAGCGCTGCCGATACCCCCACAGTGATAAAAACAGGGCATTACTCTTGATTGTGGCATTACCAGTGAGGCCACGCCCCCTAATTTTGGGCACGCACTGTTTGGTCATTGTGATTTTTTTCTTCTGTCAGTTTGTACTCAACACGGCTGACCTTGAGCACCCAAGACTTGTCATTTCAGAAATGATCTGGTCCATTTATAAAGATTTAGCCCTTATCAAAGTCATGAAGGTTTATATATCTGCCCATGTCTTCTGATTTCAGCACTTCATGTGCGAATACCTAATGTCAGCTTACCATTTAATATATCCTTTACCTTGACGTGTGCCATTGTTAGAGATCGTCTACGTCATTTGCTTCATATAGGAATGTCCATAGGTGTATTATACTAAATTAGTGAGGTGTTCCTAAGGGATGCTTTTGGCCTCCCGACATTTGTCAGAAGACCGGCACCAGTTTAGTTAGTTTAGGGTTAGGCACTAAAAACTTTAGGGTTAGTGTAACCCTGATTAAGGGTTTATACAACACTTATACTGAGGTAGTTCAAATATTTTAATAAAAATTAAGTATAAGCATATTGAAGTTAACTAATGTTTGTATATGTATTTTCTGAGGTAAATAATATAGTTCACATATATGTAATTGTATGTACATTGATGTAAATGTAGTGGTAAATATAATTAAAGCTTATTTTATGGTTTCACAGTTCATCTAAACAGTTAATGTCCTTGTGCTCCTAACTGTCAATCACCTAGTGGGGTGATTGCCAGTGGGCGGGGCATCACCTCAGAGTGGGTCATGTGACTACTAGAGAGGGGTGGATAGGTGCTGTCAGTGTAGCTGACAAAGAGACTGCAGATCCTCTGGTGAGAGGACACACCTCATTGCTGCTCCGGCCGTCGCCCACATTAGAGCTGAGTGGTATACATTGCGGCGGCCGGAGGGGGCTTAGTGTGTGAAGCCAGAGCAGAGCTTCCTGGCAGTAAAGGTGGCGTCAACGGCATTGAGGCTCAGCACTGTTCACAGAACCCGGCATCAGTGCTAGTCAAATCAACCAGCAGTATTAGAAGGGTGCGTCTGTGACAGGGAGGCGGAGAGGGTTCCTTCCTGTACCCCGAGTTATGGCAGCTCTACCTACTACAGACACAGACTCTGACAGTCACAACACAGAAGCAGCAGAGGCTCCATTCTGTGTGGCTGTAAGTGTAAGGGAGAAGTTGGGGGAGTGTCGGCAGGAGGCGGAGACTGAGCAGCAGTGAGGCATTTGTAAGTGTAATACTATACTCACCCCAGCTACACCAAGGCAAAGTGACAGCCCCTGCACTGCAGCTAATATTGCATGCACTTGTAATTTCAAAGGAGTAAATATCTTAGACTAATACTTTGTAGCTATTATAGCAGCTAAGTGACAGTTAATCCAAGAAGATAAAGTACAGTATAGCTGCATAAAATATAACTGATCTCATCTACGGAGGTTCATGAACATTGTAGAGGTAGCTACATTACTCAGCTCACATAATAAGCAGAACCATCTGTGACATTGCTACCTATTGCGCCAACTCCATAACAGTTGCAGAGGGAAGAGTAGCTAACAGAACTACACACAAGTTAGTAGAAGAGTGGCAGGACCGTAGAGTGGCTGCATGTGTGACTCCATATAGTAAATGAGAGGCTCGTAACTAAGATCTAATGGAGGCAGATGAAGAGACATATGCTGCCTTTCTGGATTTTAAACAAATGTAGCTACTAATATATAAAGCAAAGTTAAAAACTGGAAAGGACATTTTTATTTGATGGTTACAGTTGAGTTTTACGGAGGAGTGAATTAAATATAAAAGGACTGAACTCTTTCCTGAAGGGGATTAAAGTAAACGCAGCTATATTGAGTACGTGAATTGTAATTTTCTGCGTGAATCATAAACATTTCTACATTCGACTAAAGAGTTTGTTAAACAGAGAAATATAACTTCAAACTCAGTTTAGGCTTACAAGGAGAAGCGACAACATACAGTACAGCACATATAGTGCTGACTAATCCTTCACAGTGGAACTAGTGAAATACTTTCTCACCGTTAACGAAACTTAAGATCTTCCTTAAAGGGCCCCAACGTAAGTGCACCGACGTTACTGCAGTACACAGTGAGACAAATTTGAACCCGGGTTTATAGTTATGATTTTTGTTTTGTTTTATTTGTATTTAATAGGGCATATCTATGTGTTCTACAACTACATACGGTGCAACTATTAGATAAATGTTAATGTTGGCAATGTTATTATACCTATGTGCTTACATTAAAACCTATGTACTTGTCTGTTGCATAACATTCTAGTGTAATATTCTTTGTGAAAGCAGATAAAGAATACAGGTATTCTTATACAGCAACAATTTCAGGTGTAAATGTCATGTTGTTTAAACTAGTACAATTGTAATCTCACATGCCTATACATAGGACACAGATTGCCTACCTATCAGGCTTACCCAAGCAAGCCAAATAGAATATAGCTTGGGTGGAGGCACATATGTATTAAGTACCCCTGGGTGGTGAGAGAGGGGTTACATTAGGCTGCAGGTACGGAGGTTTAGGGTTAGGGGAAGAGGGTTAGAATTCTTACCTAGCAGGTGTCGGAATTCTGTGCGTTGGGATGCCGCTGTCAGTCTTCTGACTGCCGGCATCCCAACCACCAGTATTCCGTACTGAACCCATTCCTAAAGTGCTAACAGACAGACGTTGGAAGTGAAATTGCTACTTTTTTTTTCTCTAGTCTCATATCCCCAAAGATTGAGACATGCAGAACAAGATACAAGTACCAGAACAAGTACTGCCTGGTGATCTAGCCTACAAAATTGATTGTGCTTTTCATGTCTAGGATACTTGGTGGTTATATTACTAAGTGAGGGGTTCTAAAACCTGGTGCTTCTGATTGTGTTTATGACCGAAATTTAAAACTGCAATGCCATATTTTATTAGTAAAAGCATTGCCCTTTTACATTTTGGAGATAAACACTATTGGAAGTGCTGCGTTTTAGAACCTTGCACTTAATAAATAACTATCCTAGTGAAGTGCTAATATCTATGGCATAGTTGCTGCACTTTTTAAAATACTTTTTCCATGTGTACTTCTTACTAAGCAAGCAAGTGTGCATAGAAAGTCTGTTCCACATTATAAATATTTCAGAATATTTTACACTAAAATAAGACAGAATAGATGCTAAATGGTGATAGAATATTGTATAATTATTTACCTTCTGTGTGGGAGGTGAGAAGGAACAGCTTGGGGGATGTAGAACCAAAGGTAATTTTCTAGAGTACTGTTCCTCTCAGCCATAAGCTAGTTTAAGCATGGAAGTTGTCTGTGTTACATTTACTTTTAGATTAGATAGCTTGTGGACACTAGCTTTGACGTATATTTACAGTACAGTATGTCTTGTGCATTGTGTTGCTATGTGTGTCTGCAACATGACAGGTTAGTTTGCCTTTCCTGGATTCTGTTATCCCGTCTGACCTGATTGCTGAGCTGTGGATGACTTTTGGTGATTACACAAGGCGAGGTCTGTGCGCATATGTCACAGGTATGCTTTGATGCACCGAGAATGATTTTTGGGTTTGTGCTTGCAGCCAAATTCCACTGCTTACAATTGTCAGCTCAGTATTTTTCATCATGTGTTGCAATGACTAAGGACAGCTCAATGTCAATAAGAAGGGTCTCATTGCAAGAATAGTTAAAGGAAAATAATTTGCCAAAACCTTGCAGCGTAAATATAGCGCCATAGTTGTTTTGCTGGGATCCCTGACTAATATGCAATACAATCGTTAATCAGAAGTGTGGCAACACCATACAAATCTGTAATTAAATAATGGTTCTTTAATGCTTAGTGTTGGTTATTTATTTTTTGCATTGACTTTTTCTCTCTTCTAAGGTTTGGGATCCAAGTATGCCACAGTTGGGGGAGGTATATAGAGGGGGGAGGGGGGGGAGAGATTTGGCTGCTGTGGGGTTTATTGTTCCCTTATATTTGTTGTTTTTCTTTTTTTACATTGCCTGTTTTACCATTTTGATATGTGTCTCGTGTCTCTATGACGGCGTATCTGCTTGCTTATACCCATTGGGGTAGTTATGGGGGTACATTATTTGTCTGGATTTTTTATATGCAACTCTCTCAATGTCTCACTTAAATGTAATAACATAGAATGTCCGTGGTATCAAGGATAGGAAAAAGAGGTCCTTGGTACTTAAATTGCTTAAACAATATAACGCAGATGTGATGAGCCTTTATGAGACCCATTTGGAGGGTAACAAACTGTTGTCACTGTGTAAACCTTGGGTGGGATGGACGTATCACGCCACTCATACTTCTAATTCTCAGGGGTCGCAATACTCTTTAAAAAAAAAACTGTACCGTTTGTATTGATTTCTGTAAAAATGGATCCCCTTTGTAGATTTGTCTTTCTTGACTGTAAAATATTTTCCCAGCCCTTACTTATCCTAGCAGTTTATATCCCCCCCCCCCCCCCCCCCCTTCCCTTTTAATTATGATGTATTGAAACCGGTAGCTTCTTTTATTGCTCAGTCACCTAAAGGCCAGTACTCACTGGCCGATGTCAGAGAGATGTGTGCTGAGCGAACCGCTCAGCACACATCTCTCCCGGCGCTCAGCACAGCGCGATCTGTGCTGAGCGTGCGGGGGGAGACGGGGGGGGCGCTCACTTCACCCAGCGGGTGAAGTGAGCGACCCGCTAGATTGGCCTGCATGCAGGCCAATCTAGCAGCAGCAATAGCGATGCGCGGGGCTGCGCATCGCTATCGCTGAGGCGGCTACACACGGAGCGATCGTGCTTAAAATCCAAGCAATCTAGTCAGATTGCTTAGATTTTAAGCAGCGATCGCTCCGTGAGTACCCCCCTTAACACACCAGTTATATGCCATGGGGATTTTAACAACCTTATGGACTATCATCTCGATTAATGGAAGGGGCCTTGCCCATCTTCCCAGGGATATGTATCCTCCAAATTTTCTGATTGTCACTTCCATGGGTCTTCGGGATGCCTGGAGGGTTAGAAACCCCTTCCTTAAACAAACTCACCACTCCTTTTCCCATATAGATCTTGTTTTGGTCTCGCCCCCATTGCTACCTAAACTTACTGATGCTCATTATAAAGCCTGAGGTGTATCTGATCACTTGCCCCTTGCTATAACTTTAGACATGGAGTGCCAAAGGGGGCAGTCTTTTTGGAAACTACACCCCTCCTGGTTGTTGCAATTGAAGGAGGCCTCTGATTATGGGAGGGTTATTTTGGTGTACATGTGGGTACGGCGCCTGTTCCTGTTTGGGATTCTTTCAAGGTGTATTTGAGAGGCACTTTGATTAAAAGAATAGCTGCTTCTCAAATTCTATAGAAAGCGAGAACTCGAGTTGGAATTAGCGTGTTATGATTTGGAGGCCAAATATTTGGAGGACGGTCTGGATGATACTAGACTTCTCTGGGATGATGCTCAGTCTGCCTGGTTATCTCACATAGAGGAACATAATATATGTAGTCTCTTGTTCAAATCTCACCATTTCTATATGCATGCTACAAATACGATTGTTCAACTTTATGGCCCTGATGGTAATTTAGCGACCACCGCCCCGGCTATTGCTGATATTTTTCTTGATTTCTTTATGGATATTTATAGGACTAGGTTAACCTGCCCCGTGGATGAGCTGTTCGATTATATTTTGAATATCGACTTCCCACTTTATCTGCTGAGGCTAGGAATTTTTTAGACTGCAGAGGAAGTTGATATAGCAATTAGATCCTTTCTGGGAGGCAAGGCCCCAGGAGTGGACGGTATACCCATTGAATTATATAAAACTCAGTCTGAGTGGTTTGTTACTAGACTACCGAACTTGTTTCATGGTCTTTTGAAGTGGGCATTCTGCCTGATTCTATGTCCCAGGCTATTATTGTGGTATTTCCTAAACCCGGAAAGGATCTCGTTATCCCGGCTCTTTTTTATAGGCCAATATCCTGATCCCGACTGACGCTAAGATACTGGCAAAGATCCTGGCCATCCGAATTAATATGGTTATAACTTCTTTAATACATCCAGATCAAACTGGCTTTATGCCTGGTATGTCCAGCAGCATAAACCTGCGTCGGGTCTTTACTCCTCGTCAGGCCTCACATGATGATGAGTCTCATTCTGTCATTGTTTCTCTCGATGCCGCTTAGGCGTTTGACTCGGTCGAATGGCCTTGTGAAGAGTCGAGCATTGTATGGGTTTTGGCCACACTCTTCTAAAATGGGTACATTTATTATATCATCAGCTTATGGCCAGGATCTCTGTCAATGGTTATGTGTCTGCTCCTTTTTCCCTTTCTAGGGGCACCAGGCAAGGTTGCCCCTTATCACCCACTTTATTCGCTATTGTCATAGAACCCTTGGCATGTATTATTCGTGCTCATCCAAATATTTTAGGGTTTCAAATAGGTCAGAGGATGGTTACGGTGGCCCTTTTACGCTGATGACCTGTTATTGCTTTTATGTGATTATAGATCTACTATGCCGGCTATACTGAATGCTATAGGGATGTTTGGTAGGTACTCTGGCCTCTCAATTAATTGGACTAAATCTTCAATTATGCCTTTACGGGGTTCTCCTCCCTCGTGCCCAGTTGTCTCTCTTCCACTGCGGTGGGTTACTCAGTTTAAATACTTGGGGATTATTATTACTAATACTTGTACAGATTGTATCCCTAACCATCTTTCACCTTTACTTTCTTACTTAAAAACGAAAACCAAACTGTGGCGTAAACTGCCTCTTACCGTGATTGGAAGGGTCAATCTCATTAAAATGATTGTACAACCTAAAATCCTTTATGTGCTTCACCAATCTCCAGTGTATGTCCCAGCCTCCTTGTTTAGACTTCTGAATAGTATTCTGTCCTCTCTGATATGGGCCAACAAACGTCCTAGAATTAACATGGATGCTCTCACAAGAACCAGGCCTGATGGTGGCTTGGCTCTCCCCCATTTTAAATTGTATTACTTTGCTTGTCAATTGGCTCATATCAGACTATGGATTCAAGATGACTCCTCCTCCTCTCTCTCTGCAATTTTTATTCAGCAAACTGCCCCTGGCTATACCCCTCTGCAGGTATTGCTAAGTGGTAAACTCTTCTTGGCTTCTCCTCCGCTTATTGTCCAAGGCACCAAGATTTGGCGTGAGGTCCAAACTCTTAAGTTTGTAGATGTTGATCCGGACACCCCTCTTTGGCACTCCGATTGTATTCCGGAACTGCATACCATACCGGGTGGACAGTTGTGGAAGTCCAAGTGAATTGCATCGATTGGGCAAATCTACGAGATGTCCATTATTAAATCATTCCAACAACTGAAAGACAAATTAGATTTATCTCATTCGTTCTTCTTTAGATATTTACAACTGAGACCTGCCCTTCAGGTTCAATATAGGGATGGACCCCCTGTTTTTACTTCCTCTCCTGCAAAATCATTTCTATTCAAATTAGTCCGGGTTAAAACTGTTTCTTTAACATATTCCTATTTATTAGCAGAACATCATATTGAGGCCCTACCTGTCTTATGGATTAGATGGGAAACTGACATTGGCCCCTTGAGTGATGAGGAATGGAATGCAGCTAGGGAATTCCCGCGTCACGCTACAGCATCCATTCGATTTCAACAAATACAATTTTTTTATCCTTCACAGAACCTACTTGACACCTGCTAGATTAGTCAAATTTGGTGTTCGCACTTCCCCTATTTGTCCTAAATGCAGGACTGCCCAAGGTACTTTTTGGCATCTTTTCTGGGATTGTACAGTTGCTCCTCCTTCTGGTCACAGGTTAAATCGGCAATCACAGCGACTGGAATCCCTGGGCAAGTTCTCACTCCCAAATTGTGTGTACTAGGGTGTCAGGATAAGATAGTCCTCGATAACCCTGATACCCAGTACGTTATGAATATGTGCTCCTTGGCTAAGGTGTGCATAGCTCGCTTTTGGTTGGCCCGAATAGGTCCCACATTTACTGAAAGGGTAGCGTTGGTAAATACTTCTTTGAAACACGAAAGATATGTTTATATGTCTAGGGGTACAGTGTCTAAATTTGAGAACATCTGGGATAAATGGATGGTCTCTTCTTACTTCCCTCATACTTAATTCTTAGCAGATCTATGTTTAGATAGGGTACCTTATGTCTAGATATGGCCTCCAATGTGCTGCCCTGTTTCGACAAGCTTTTGCTAGCAATATACGGCATTTTGTATATTGTCTGTTCTGTACATGATATTTCCAACAAAGGTCATGTATTTATTTATTTTTTTTCTCCCTATGTGTTGGGTGTTTATGAAACCAAAGAAAATTTGTAGATACTTGGCTGATAAATTTTACACAGAGGTCAGACAGTATATTTGTATTAATTGGTTTGATTTTATTGATTCACCATTTATTACAGTGTGATGTTACATTCATTTATGGATACCACATTGGACTTTTGCTCGCTCTATATGCTCAATGTTCCTGCTACATTGATAGGGGGAAACAGATATTTGTGCAATTCTATACTACTTGATTTTTCCCTAAAGGGTTATGTTTACTGTTTTCTCCCACGTACACATTTATGTGGCTCTTGGTTTACTGCTCTGCTCTGTACCATGTTTTGCTCAATAAAAATGACATTACAAAAAAATAAAATAAAGGTTCTCTAAGTGGAACAATTTACGGGTGTAAATATTTTACTTAATATTTATAGATGCTTCAATGTCTGATTTTAACTAGGTATAATTCTATTTTAATAGAATAAGTTTATATTAGCCAAGCACAATTGAAAAGTGGTTATATTTTAGAAAACAGAAAATAATAACTCTTGTTGCAGAAGTCACGATTTTATATATGTTGCTATTCTAAATCTATATATCTATACATCTATATTTTCTTTATTGCTCACCCTTCCATGCCTTTCTCTTTCTCTCCCCATCTTTCCCGAATGTCTCTCTATCACCATTGTCTTATTCCCTCTCCCTTGTCTCTCATTCTCTCCCCCTCTTTTCTTTGTACTCCTCATTTTTGTCTCCCCTTTTTTTCTGTCTCCCTTTTCCATCCCCCTCTTTTCTCTTTTGTCTTCTCTTTATCACCCTACCTCTCTTTTCTATCTCTTACCATGTTTAATTGCTCCTCCTCCTTTAATATTGTCCACCTTCAAAAGTGTCCCTTCAGAGGTCAAAGCAATGATTTGGGTGAGCAAATTACAGAAAATGTGAGCACTTATCTCTCCTGATGGAGGGAGTTCAAAGAGGCACATATTGTATGCTGGCAGATTCTGCTTTTCTGTGGCAGTGTGGGCTCTCAAGGAAAGATAAAGCCATGTGATATCTTACACTGTAACATTAGAATAGCTTGAAGTAGTGGTGGTCAGGGGATTTCTCTTTCATCCATCTGGGGGACGCTGCGCACTTACTAATGGGTTAGAGTGTGTGGGATTGGGAGTTTGGCACAGAACCTATAAAAAACTAACTCCTCCCCCCTCTAACCCCTCCCATCTCCTTCCTGCTCAGCAGATTACCTCAATTTTAGTTTTGTGCCTGAGGAGTACAGGCACAGATTCCTTCAGTGTAGATTTTAGTTAGGTTTCTGTTGTTTATTTTGATTTTACTTATGTGTGCTTAGTCCCTGTAGTGTTCACTCTAGGATTTTTTTAGGGCAGGGTGCTGATCACGGGGAGGGCACATTTTTCATTCGTGAGGGCACATTTTTCATTCGTGAGGGCACATTTTTAAGTTAGAAGGGCCAAATCAGGTACATACTATAATGCTTGGTGCTCCCATTCCTATAGGTGAAAGCATGGACAGTGCGCGCCGGAGGCGTGCAGCAAAAATTTAGGGGAGTTGTTTCGTGGGGAAGGGGCGTGACCACATAATAGTACCAAATCACATTATACCACACAATAGTGCTGCTTATACACATTGCACCAGGTAGAACCTCCTATACACACTGCGCCAGGTAGAGCACGTTATACATATTGCGCCAGATAGAGCACGTTATACACATTGCACCAGGTAGAACCTCCTATACACACTGCGGCAGGTAGAGCACGTTATACATATTGCGCCAGGTAGAGCACGTTATACACATTGCACCAGGTAGAACCTCCTATACACACTGCGCCAGGTAGAGCACGTTATACATATTGCGCCAGATAGAGCACGTTATACACATTGCACTAGGTAGAACCTCCTATACACACTGCGCCAGGTAGAGCACGTTATACATATTGCGCCAGGTAGAGCACGTTATACACATTGCGCCAGGTAGAGCACGTTATACACATTGCACCAGGTAGAGCACGTTATACACATTGCACCAGGTAGAACCTCCTATACACACTGCGCCAGGTAGAGCACGTTATACATATTGCGCCAGATAGAGCACGTTATACACATTGCACCAGGTAGAACCTCCTATACACACTGCGGCAGGTAGAGCACTGAGGCACACTGCACCAGGGAGAGAACACTGAGGCACACTGCACTAGGGAGAGAACACTGAGGCACACTGCACTAGGGAGAGAACGCTGAGGCACACTGCACTAGGGAGAGAACACTGAGGCACACTGCACTAGGGAGAGAACACTGAGGCACACTGCACCAGGGAGAGAACACTGAGGCACATTGCACCAGGGAGAGAACACTGAGGCACATTGCACCAGGGAGAGAACACTGAGGCACACTGTAACAGGGAGAGAACACTAGGAGAAAGGGGAGGACGGGCACAGGGCAGATGCAGAGCGGCACTCACAGTTGCGGAGGAAAGCGCTGTGCCGGGTCAGCGGGGTCGGTCTCTTGATGCTGACGGCGGAGCCCAGGTCAGCGCGCAGCGCCATGGTGAGGGGGAATCAAACCATGCCGGAGGACTGGCGGGAGACACCGCAGGCTCTGATTAGCTGCTCCTCCCCACTGCACGCTGGCCCTGTCTCCGCCTTCAGCTGAGAGCTATCAGCGTGGCGGGGGGGAGAAGTGCCAGCGCGGCGGGGGGGAGAAGTGCCAGCGCGGCGGGGGGGAGAAGTGACAGCGCGGCAGGGGAAAGAAGTGCCAGCGCGGCGGGGGGGAGAAGTGACAGCGCGGCGGGGGAAAGAAGTGACAGCGCGGCGGGGGGAGAAGAGCAGTCCTTAGCAGGGCGGCAGGGCGGGCACAAACGGGCAGGGCGGCATTCTGTCACTCAAAAAAGGGGCAGGGCGCAGCGCCCTGCAAAAGAAGCTTAGAGTGAACACTAGTCCCTGTTTACAGGAGACACGTATACTAGGAGTGGGGTTAGTTAGTTATGTGTCTCCCACTCCCCAAAGAGCCTCTAAGAAGCCACCATACTCTTAGTCACTGGGGCTTACTTGATGCAGGATGGATTTCCTAGGAGGCACTGTACTGGTAAGACAGCGACAACCTGCCTGGGCAGCGTTGGGCTGTTATTGCATATATGGTATTTATAATAATTGTATTTATTATTGTGCAGCGCAGGTGTATGCGGACCCCCCTCCCTGCTCAGAGCGGACGGAGCGGTTCAGTCCCGCTTCCGCCGCTCATTTCATGGAAGCCGCGTCTTGTCAGACAGCAGCGGTAGTCATTTCAATGATTTTACGGAGCTCAGTTGCGTGGGTGGGGAGGCTGTACCGCGGCAGGACGCAGGAGGATGTTGTGTTCGCGCCCCGTTCTCCCGCCCAACAGCGTCTTACCGCCGCCGTCCTCACTCTGTGGGGGCAGGACTCAGCTATAGGCGCCATCTTCTATCTCTGCAAGAGACCATCCGTCAGGTCAGCGGGGGATACTGCGCTGCACATAACACAGCGTCTCACCCTGTTAGTACAGGAGGAGAGCAGCAAAAACAGCAAGTATAACACAGCCCTTTCATATTCTCTGGAGCTCGTTTATTCTAAGGGATTCTTTAGTGCTCTTTAGTGATCCTTTAGTACATATATTTCGGTAATCTCACTGTAATAGAGTTATTTTTACCTCACCCTGTTTATTACACAGGCGGGGATTTTTTCTTAACTAGTGTTGTGCTATTCTAAATTGACAACAGTTGTTTACATCATGTTATAAAAGGAGCGTTATAGCTCAGTCTGTAGAGCTGGACCACAGCACAGAGTTATGAGACATTATTGTGTGCTATGATTGTGGCATTGTATATTCCATGGTTGTAAACAGCAAATCTCCTAAAGGAACGACAAGTTCAGTAGTTTACTACACAGGAGCTCCAATAGCTTTGTGGGCTAATGCTGTGTATTAGTAAGATAGACTAAACACAGGTTTGATTCCCATATACATTAAATTGCACAATGTGGCTCCAGACTTCCTAAAGGTAGCACGGACACAGGTACCCCATGCTCCAGGACACCAGTTGCAGAGCAGCCGGGAGGTTCCAGGGATCAGTTTATGCCTCTGTGGGCCAGACACATCTCAATCCAGAATAATACAGATGGAGTAGTGGTTAGCATTGCTGCCTCACAGCACTGAAGCCATGAGCTTGTTTACATAGAAGTATATGAATATACCAAGCAGGTTTAAATTGCTCTACAGTCTTGGCCTCTGCCACCTCTCATGGGAGGCTGTTCCACTTGTTCACTACCCCTTCTGTGAGGAAATATTTACCTTAAATTTCCCCTGAACCTGCCTCCCTCCAGTTCAGTGTATGCCCCTAACTGTGTGAAGTTATATATGTATATATATTTCTCTAACGTCCTAGTGGATGCTGGGGACTCCATCAGGACCATGGGGAATAGCGGGCTCCGCAGGAGACAGGGCACATCTAAAAAGCTTTTTAGGTCACATGGTGTGTACTGGCTCCTCCCCCCATGACCCTCCTCCAAGCCTCAGTTAGGTTTTTGTGCCCGTCCGAGAAGGGTGCAAACTGGATGGCTCTCTTAAGGAGCTGTTTAGTAAAGTTTTTTTTTAGGTTTCTAATCAGTGATTCCTGCTGGCGACAGGATCACTGCAACGAGGGACTTAGGGGAGAGACTTGCAACTCACCTGCGTGCAGGAGGATTGAAGTTTTAGGCTACTGGACACTGAGCTCCAGAGGGAGTCGGAACACAGGTCAGCCTGGGGTTCGTCCCGGAGCCGCGCCGCCGATCCCCCTTACAGACGCTGAAGAAAGACGGCGGAACGGAGGTCCGGAAACAGGCGGCAGAAGACTTCACAGTCTTCAGAGAGGTAGCGCACAGCACTGCAGCTGTGCGCCATTGTTGCTACACGGCTCACTGACACGGTCACGGAGGGTGCAGGGCGCTGCTGGGGGCGCCCTGGGCAGCAATATAAATACCTATTTGGCAAATAAATACATCACATATAGCCATTAAGGCTATATGTATGTATTTAACCCAGGCCAGTTTTCCTAATAACCGGGAGAAAAGCCCGCCGTGAAAGGGGCGGAGCTTATTCTCCTCAGCACTCAGCGCCATTTTCCTGACCAGCTCCGCTGGTGAGGAAGGCTCCCACTCTCCCCTGCACTACAGAAACAGGGTTAAAGAGAAGGGGGGCATAAATTGGCGATATAATTATATATTAAGAGCCCATATATAGAAACAACACCTTCTAGGGTTGTTATATACATTATGGCGCTTTTGGTGTGTGCTGGAAAACTCTCCCTCTGTCTCCCCAAAGGGCTAGTGGGTCCTGTCCTCTATCAGAGCATTCCCTGTATGTGTGTGCTGTAGGTCGGTACGTGTGTGTCGACATGTATGAGGAAAATGTTGGTGAGGAGACGGAGAAAATTGCCTGTAATGGTGATGTCACTCTCTAGGGAGTCGACACCAGAATGGATGGCTTACTTATGGAATTACGTGATAATGTCAACACGCTGCAAGCCGGTTGACGACATGAGACAGCCGGCGGACAAATTAGTATCGGTCCAGGCGTCTCAGACACCGTCAGGGGCTTGTAAAAACGCCCATTTACCTCAGTCGGTCGACAGACACTGACACGGACACTGACCCCAGTGTCGACGGTGAAGAAACAAACGTATTTTTCCTTTAGGGCCACAAGTTACATGTTAAGGGCAATGAAGGAGGTGTTACGTATTTCTGATACCACAAGTACCACAAATAAGGGTATTTTGTAGGGGGGGAAAAAACTACTTGTAGTTTTGCCTAAATCAGATAAATTAAATGAAGTGTGTGATGATACGTGGGGTTCCTCCGACAGAAAGTTATGGGCGGTATACCCTTTTTCCCGCCAGTAGTAAGGGCGAGTTGGAAAACACACCTTAGGGTGGACAAGGCGCTCACACGCTTATAAAAAACATGGCGTTACCGTTTCCAGATACGGCCGCCCTCAAGGAGCCAGCTGATAGGAAGCTGGAAAATATCATAACAGTATATACACACATACTGGTGTTATACTACGACCAGCAATCGCCTCAGCCTGGATGTGCAGCGCTGAGGGGGCTTGGTCGGATTTCCTGACTGAAAATTTTGATACCCTTGACAGGGACAGGATTTTATTGTCTATAGAGCATTTTAAGGATGCATTTCTATATATGTGTGATGCGCAGAGGCATATTTGCATTCTGGCATCAAGAGTAAATGTGATGTACATATCTGCCAGACGAAGACACGACAGTGGTCAGGTGAGGCAGATTCCAGACGGCATATGGAAGTATTGCCGTATAAAGGGGCGGTCCATTGGACCTGGTGGCCATGGCAACAGCTGAAAAATCCACCTTTTGTTACCCCGAGTCACATATTGGCAGAAAAGGACACAGTCTTTTCAGTCTCAGTCCTTTCGTCCCCATACGGGCAGGCGGGCGAAGGCCAGTCATATCTGCCCAGGGGGAGAGGAAAGGGAAGAAGACTGCAGCAAGCAGCTCATTCCCAGGAACAGAAGCTCCTCACGGCTTCTGCCAAGTCCGCAGCATAACGCTGGGGCCGTACAAGCGGACTCAGGTGCGGTAGGGGGTCATCTCAAGAGTTTCAGCAACACTCGCAAGGGAACTCCGGGATCCTACATGTAATATCCCAGGTGTACATTGGAAATTCGAGACGTCTCCCCCTCACACAATTCACAGGCTGTATTCCCAGCAGGTGATAATCAAAGTACCCTTCTTACAACAAGGAAGGGGGTAGTATTCCACACTATATTGTGGTACTGAAGCCAACCGGCTCGGTGAGATCTGAAATATTTGAACACTTACATACAAGCGTTCAAATCAAGATGGAGTCACTCGGAGCAGTGATAGCGAACCAGGAAGAAGGGGACGATATGATGTCACTGGATATCAGGGACGTTTACCTACAGGTCCAAATTTGCCCTTCTCACCAAGGGTACTTCAGGTTCCTGGTACAGAACTGTCACTATCAGTTCAGACGCTGCCGTTTGGATTGTCCACGGCGCCCCGGGTCTTTACCAAGGTAATGGCCGGAATGAGGATTTTTCTTAAAAGAAACATGGACGCTTTCCTGATAAGGGCAAGGTCCAGAGAACAGTTGGAGGTCGGAGTAGCACTATCTTAAGTAGTTCTACGACAGCACGAGTGGATTCTAAATATTCCAAAATCGCAGTTTTTTCCGACGACACGTCTACTGTTCCTAGGGAAGATTCTGGACACAGTCCAGAAAAACGTGTTTTTCCCAGTGGAGAAAACCAGGGAGTTATCCGAGCTAATCGGGATCCTCCTAAAACCAGGAAAAGTGTCAGTGCATCATTGCACAAGAGTCCTGGTAAAAATGGTGGCTTATTACGAAGCAATTCCATTCGGCAGATTTCCCGCAAGAACTCTTCAGTGGGATCTGCTGGACAAATGGTCCGGATCGCATCCTCAGATGCATCAGCGGATAACCCTATATCCAAGGAAAAGGGTGTCTCTCCTGTGGTGATTACAGAGTGCTCATCTTCTAGAGGGCCGCAGATTCGGCATTCAGGATTGGATGCCGGTGACCACGGAGGCCAGCCTGAGAGGCTGGGGAACAGTCACACAGGGAAAAAATTTCCAGGGAAGTGTGATTAAGTCTGGAGAATTCTCTCCGCATAAATAAGCTTAGAGCAAATTTATAATGCTCTAAACTTAGCTAGACCTCTGCTTCAAGGTCAGCCGGTATTGATCCAGTGGGATAACATCACGGCAGTCGCCCACGTAAACAGAAGGGCGGCACAAGAAGCAGGAGGGCAGTGATAACTGCAAGGATTTTTCGCTAGGCGGAAAATCATGTGATAGCACTGTCAGCAGTGTTCTTTCCGGGAGTGGACGACTGGGAAGCAGACTTCCTCAGCAGGCATGACCTCCACCCGGGAGAGTGGAAACTTCATAGGGAAGTTTTTCAACATGATTGTGGACCGTTGGCAAAGACCAAAGGTGGACATGATGGCGTCCCGCCCGAACAAAAAACGGGACAGGTATTCCGCCAGGTCATGAGACCTTCAGGCGATAGCTGTGGATGTTCTGGTAACACCGTGGGTGTACCAGTCTGTGTATGTGTTCCCTCCTCTGTTTCTCATAACCAGGGTATTGAGAATTATAAGACATAGAGGAGTATGAACTATACTAGTGGCTCCGGATTGGCCAAGAGGGACTTGGTACCCGGAACTTCAAGAAATGCTCACAGAGGACTAAGGGCCTGGGGAGCTAAGAAGGGACTTGATTCAGCAAGTACCATGTCTATTCCAAGACTTACCGCGGCTGCGTTTGACGGCATGGCGGTTGAATGCCGGATCCTGAGGGGAAAAGGCATTCCATAAGAGGTCATACCTACCTTGGTCACAGCCAGGAAGGAGGTGACCGCACAACGTCATCACCACATGTGGTGAAAATATGTTGCGTGGGTGAGGCCAGGAAGGCTCCACGACGGAAATTCAACTAGGTCGATTTCTACACTTCCTGAAAACAGGAGTGTTTTGGACCTCAAATTGGGGTTCATTAACATTTAAATTTCGGCCCTGTAGATTTTCTTACAGAAAGAATTGACTTCAGTTCCTGAAGTCCAGATTGTAAAGGATGTATTACATATACAGTTTTTTTGTGCCCCTAGGGGCACCGTGAGATCTCAACATAGTGTTGGGATTTCTTAAAATCATATTGGTTTGAACCGCTCAAATCTGTGGATTTGAAATATCTCACATGGAAAGTGACCATGCTGTTGACAAATATCTCACATGGGAAGTGACCATGTTGTTAGCCCTGGCCTCGGCCAGGCGATTGTCAGAATGGGCGGCTTTGTTTTACAAAAGCCCATATTAAAATTTTCCATTTGAACAGGACAGAACTGGGACTCGTCTCCAGTTTCTTCATAAAGGGGTGTCAGCGTTTTCACCTGAAACAACCTCTTGTGGTGCCTGCGGCTACTAGGGACTTGGAGGACTCCAAGTTACTAGACGTGGTCAGGGCCCTAAAAATATATATATATATATATATATATATATATATATATATATATATATATATATATATATATATATATATATATATATAGTTAGGACGGCTGGAGTCAGAAAGTCTGACTTGCTGTTTATACTGTATACACCCAACAAGCTGGGTGCTCATGCTTCTAAGCAGTCTATTGCACGCTGGATTTGTAGTACAATTCAGCTTGCACATTCTGTGGCAGGCCTGCCACAGACGAAATATGTAGATGCCCATTCCACAAGGAAGGTGGGCTCATCCTGGGCGGCTGCCCGAGGAGTCTCGGCATTACAACTTTGCCGAGCAGCTACGTGGTCAGGGGAGAACACGTTTGTAAAATTTTACAAATTTTGATACTCTGGCTAAGGAGGACCTGGAGTTCTCTCATTCGGTGCTGCAGAGTCATCCGCACTCTCCCGCCCGTTTGGGAGCTTTGGTATAATCCCCATGGTCCTGACGGAGTCCCCAGCATCCACTAGGACGTTAGAGAAAATAAGAATTTACTTACCGATAATTCTATTTCTCGTAGTCCGTAGTGGATGCTGGGCGCCCATCCCAAGTGCGGATTGTCTGCAATGCTTGTACATAGTTATTGTTACAAAAATCGGGTTATTACTATTGTTGTGAGCCATCTTTTCGGAGGCTACTTCGTTTTGTTATCATACTGTTAACTGGGTTCAGATCACAAGTTGTACGGTGTGATTGGTGTGGCTGGTATGAGTCTTACCCGGGATTCAAGATCCTTCCTTATTGTGTACGCTCGTCCGGGCACAGTACCTAACTGAGGCTTGGAGGAGGGTCATGGGGGGAGGAGCCAGTACACACCATGTGACCTAAAAAGCTTTTTAGATGTGCCCTGTCTCCTGCGGAGCCCGCTATTCCCCATGGTCCTGACGGAGTCCCCAGCATCCACTACGGACTACGAGAAATAGAATTATCGGTAAGTAAATTCTTATTATATATTCCCTGCACTTGCAGGGATGGGGGTTCCAGGACCGGTCCACAAATACCGGTATTCTTTGAGTATATTTTTCCTTACACTATGTCAATGTAATGGGTCTGGTACTCTGTTTACTACTTAGCCGCTAGTCTTGGTAAAAAGATCACTACTTGACCTTTTGGCTAGGATCAAGTGTAGTATCTGTTCTTATCAGTTTAATATCTGATACGTTCCCTATGTGGGGGCCATGTATTAAATATATGTTTAGATCAGAAAAATGGAAGAAGAGATTGCTCCGTCCACTCCACGCATTGACTCGGTATTGCAGTACCTCCGGGACCGGTGCACCTTTCAAAACAAGGACAGACTATTTCTATTTCTTGTACACTATGTACTTATGATTTGCCAAATGGCTGAACAAAGCTCCTTAATCAGTTCATACTGTGCAGCGAGTCTGGTCTTTGACAGACAATATAGCTCCTTTACTTCAGAGGCGTTTTTGAGGCTTTATCTACAGAAAATGGTGAGATAAATCCTGTCAGTGAGGATCCTTCAGGATAGAAATAAGAAATAATCTACTGAATTTCTTGGTTTCCACCTCTTCCTTCACGTGAGAGAATGTTGATGGAAGTCTGACTACACACCTGATGAAATAGTTTATATTTCCAGGGAAATGTGTCTGTCTCTAATACATACTGTTTTCGGTTCAATTTCGGTGTTCTCAGTATTAGAGACAGTATTTCTTTATCCTTTCGCTGATGAAGACACTGATCTAATGAAGGTTCCACTAATAATTAGTGGACGCATCCATCATGGGAGAGCCTAAGGCAACTGTCTTTACTAAAGTACAGTATGTGACCTTAACAGTCACCACAGATTGACAACGGTGAGGCCGTTATTATATTAGTATTCATTCTGACAGGAATATTTTTACGCCCTCTCCGGGCTTATGCATGAATCTTTAAACCGGTTGCATTATGCAAGTTATCCATTCTTGGGGCAGCTGATCCTTTTCAAATTATCCATTGACTGTTTTGGTCTCTCAAGCTCTATTCCCTATCTATTTATTATTGCATCTTTTCCCTGGCTATGACACCCTTCTATTCATTTTGGTTGCGAATCGTAAAATTCTGCTTCCAAATTAAAGCGTACTTTGCAGGCGGGAGCAAATAACTCTATCAGTAAGGTGTATGCCTGCGGTATAACAGGTCGTGGGTTCTCATCCTGAGGATAATAGCTGAGAAATGGGTATTTTAACCTATGTCAGAAAAATGGGTATTTTTTTGGGAGGCATTTGTATGCCTAGAACACGGACTTCCAATGTGCCCTCTGCAGGGGCCACGGAGTCGGACAGTCTGGTTCCCAGTGGGGAGGACACCAGCTTTCTCAGAGTCCACTGATCCGTTGGATGTACTGAATTTGTATCACGAACATATATTCTGAATCTTGGGGAACACGTACCAAGCAAGAATCTTTAGTGCCCATCTTAGACGGGCTCTAATCATTGCAGTCTGTTCGCTATCTAACAGGAGTATTCAGTCCAATCCTTTTTCCGTCATCTGGGCATCGCTACCATTTTGGGTCAGTTGTTAAAAAAAAAAAAAAAAAAAAAAAAAAAAGCAGCTGTCTCATGCACTTTTTTTCTACAACGGACCTTAGTTCTGGATTTCTTCCTTCGCAGAAGATGTTATTCATGGGTATTCTTTTCGATACCTGGTATCTCGAATGTTGGCGGAGTGCAGGATTTACTGACCAGAATAGACTCAGGGGTCAGACATACACTTCCTCTGCAGGACAGTGGTGATTTTATAGGTGGCTCCATTCCCCCGGTCTCCTGCCTGGTTTCTTCAATCTCAGATTAAATGTTATTAATCTCAGGCAGGATTGAGTTTACGTAAACAGCAGTTTAGTTTCTCTATTAAAATACCAAGATATTTTCATTGGTCGATCTTTTCGTTGGGCTACACAATCCAGATCTAACTTATAGGACTTCATTCTGTCTCGACATGGAGGGTCATAACCACAGTCAAAAGTTTCAGACATTACGGTTTTTTGGTTTCAACTCTGGCGTTTTCTATGAAACTGATGTCCGAAGTGGAAATATCACTTCCAATCTACGGGCGATCTACAACGCCTTGACTCCAGCTCAATGTCTTCTACAGGGTCTTTCCACTGTGACCTATATCAATTGTTCTGTGACACTTGTAGCTGGAGAGCCATCGGAACAGTATCTAACATATGCAGAGGGCGGAATTTTGGATCCCGGCAGTGTCTGTCATCTCCAGTTCCAGAATGGGCAACTGGGAAGCAGATTTCCTGAATCTTCAGGCTGTTCTTCCTTAAAGTATGTGAAATCAACAGGGATTTCTGGCTTTGGTGTGTCTATAACTAGCCGACATAGACCTCAGGGCTTCATTGGTACTGTGATCGTTTCGGGAATCCTCTTGTGGCAATCGTAGACGCCGTGTCAGCTCCTTGTCACTTTCATCTAGCATATTTATTCTGCCTCTGGCAACATCTAGTGAGTACCTCAACGCATTTGACCAGTGGCTCTTTCGGTTTTCCTAATTCGCTTCGGATTTGCCTGTTGACTCTGTTCTGCAATGTTATGGCCCAGAGTGACCAGGGCTCCTTACAGGGTACCTTTTCGGCCAGCTCTCCACTCCCAACCTTTACGTCATCACCGGGATTTTGTCTATTCTGCCGCTGACGGCGTGATTGTGGAAAACAATGTCATCAAGCCCTACTACGTTTCTGGCTCTCTAACCAATCACAGTGCCAGAACACTTGTCATCGTTTGTGTGTATTTAACGGTCACTCAGCTGGAGTTCTTAGTCCTTTCCGCCTCTTATCTTTTCTACAACACAGTTGTCAGAACTACTTTGTCTTCTTATCTTAGCAGACTGGGTTCTGCTCTAGAATTTACTTTCCAGAATGGCTCCTGTTTCTCCTTTCCGGCCTCTGGACTCTGGTTGAGTTGCGGTTTCTTTTCTCTTACAGTGTTTTGGTTTATGCAGTTAGGGTGGTTTTACTTACAAACCACAAGTTGTATTGGTTTTTCCTCTCCTTCAGCACATTGGGCTTCTTGTGTCGTCCCAGGCTTGTCCGGGGCGGGGCGGTAATTGGCCTTATTGGTTGTTGTTCAAACCTTAACTCTTACCTTGTTGGGTTTGTTTGCTGCACCCAAGCGTGGCTGGCTGGCCAATAAGAACAGGGTGATGTGCTGGGTTAATTCTGCTATTCAGCAGGCTTAGATTTCTTAGGCGTTGCCTGTTCCTGATTCCTTAGGGGCTCATTCGACTCGACCTGTTGGAGCCTCTTGGGCTGTTCACAGTGGTGTATTCGTCGAGCAACTGCGTAGAGCGACGACCTAGTCGTCCGTACATACCTTCACGAAATTCTTCCGTTTTTCATACTTTTGGTTTGGAGACTGCCTCTGTTAGGCATCAAAGTTTGCAGACTGCTATGTCGTCTGTGTCTCCCTCCTCTAATTAGCTTGCTTTGGGAAATCCCATTAGTAAGTGCGCAGCGTCCCCCAGATGGATGAAAGAGAAATAGGGATTTTTGTTTACTTACCGTAAAATCTTTCTCTGATTCCATCTGGGGGACGCTGCGATCCCTCCCGTATATATATTCTGTTCTGCCTCTTCCGGCTTTGCTAAACGTTAACTGAGGTAATCTGCTGAGCAGGAAGGAGATGGGAGGGGTTAGAGGGGGGAGGAGTTAGTTTTTTATAGGTTCTGTGCCAAACTCCCAATCCCACACACTCTAACCCATTAGTAAGTGCGCAGCGTCCCCCAGATGGAATCAGAGAAAGAGATTTTACGGTAAGTAAACAAAAATCCCTATTTAAGCATACTTGCCGACATTTGGTTTCTCTTGAGAAGTAGAGATGGCTCCTGACACGACCCTTAAATGGCCCCTTGACCGGTGAGTAATAGAGCAGGATGACCATCCTGGTCCCCCGTGGGTGGTTTCCTACCATCTAGGATAACCAGCAAAGATACCCAGCAGTGGTGACCATCTATAGTTAACCCGCCAATGGCCATCCCTAAGCAAAAGCCCATACAGGAGATGTAGCTGACCATTTAGGGTGCGGGGTTTGGATTTTCACTTTGTTAGGCCCTGTTCCATCGCTGTGAATCACAGGGGAAGTTGTAGAGCTAAAATGAAGTGATTTGTGCCATTTTTCCCTGCCTGCTTCATACTGACCTGATATTCCCAGTATTATTTCCCTATTCTGCCCACTTCACTAGGAAGTGGACAGGATGCTGGAGATGCATCCACTCTTTTGGGGGTCTGAAGATCTTCTCGAAAAATTGGGAGTCTCCCGCACCTTCCGGGAGAGTAGGTAAGTATGGATATAAGTAGAGTACTTGCCTGTGTGTCAGATGTCAGTCATGTACAGTAGGTTTCTGCAAGAAGTGCCAGTCATCTGGTATACATGCACACATGAAGGATAGTGGGGCGGGCACAGCCAGGTGTATTTAAAGGAGTGGCTGTTGGTAAGGAGGGAGTGAACTGGTGCAGACTTATTATTGTTTGTGCTCTGGACTTATTTCACAGGGGCAGCGGATGTGATGAGGGAAGGACATGGCATAGAGCGGCTCATGGGTGGGAAGAAGACAGGTGGAGCAGGCTCTGTCTAGCAGCACTAAGAGCTCTGAGGGGTATGGGGCCTCATATACACACACACTACTGGTCAAATGTTTTAGAACAACCCCATTTTCCAGTTTTTATTTAAATTCAAGCCCATTGAATAACATGAAATGCTACAAAGGTAAGCAGTAAAGTTCTAGAGGTAAATAAAGATGTTTAGGTCAACAAAAACTTAAAAATGTATTTCAGAGATAAATCAAAAGGCATTCTTAAGGTAACAGTGACTGGGTTAAGAACTTACAACTGTTCTGCAGCCATGAAAAATAAACGTACCTGGGCCATAAGGAACACAGTGGAAGGTCTTATGAGCTGATCAATCAAAATTTAAAATCTTTAGGTCATCATACAGGGTTTTTAGGGGTTTATTAAAAGCATTACGCATTTAAATTTGGCATAAACACACTGGTAGATGGCGACTTTTACAAGCCACCACTTAGTAACTTAGTAAATACACCCTTATGAAATCAACTTTTAAACATGAAGGAGGAAACATGATGGTCTGGGGCTCTTTTTTTTTTCTTTGATCCCAAGTAGACACTCTGAATCATAAACGCTGGCACAGCATTTTGCAGCGCCATACAATAATCTATGTCTACTTTGTTAATGGTTAATCTCACAGCAACATAATGACCTAAAACATTGCCAGGCTATGGCAGAACCACCTTTGAGAAAAGGAACAGGAAGAAGTAGGCTGTATATCATGGAATGGCCAGCACAGTCTCCAGACTTAAACCCCATTGAGCTGGCTTGGGATGAGCTGTATAGAAGGGAGCGGTATGAAAAACCCGGGGTATTCCGGCGGCAATATTTCACAGCTAGTAGGGATTCCGGGATCCCGACTAGCGGTATTGTAACTGATTCCTGTATAGAAGGGTGTAAGCAAAGCAACATACAAGTGCAACACATTTGTGGGAACATCTGCAGCAGCGTTGGGTAATACTTCCCGAACAGTATTTTATTTGCATTGTAGAAAGACTGCCACAAGTGTGTTTGGTGGCTACATCTGTAGAACATGGCTTTGATGAATCAAACATCAATTTTGTTAAGAATTGTATGATTTCTTATTTATCTCTAATTGTTTATTTGTTCTATTCTTTAATTTTGCAGTATTTTGAAACCGTGTACATTTCAATATAAACTTATTAGTGCTATTAAAAATTTTGACCAGTAGTGTATATGTGTAAGTGTGTGTGTATACATATGTTTCTAGGTTTAATTTACTTGGACTTCGAGTGCCACCTGAGTCTCAGTAATAATCACAAATTCCCAGTGAATTTGATATATTGCTGTCTCATGGATATTTGTTCAGTGCACAAAATTGCTTCCGCCATTGTATAGTTTATGGATATTACTGTATTCCCTGAAGATTGTTTTATTATCTCTTGTAAATGATGGAGAGACACTGCCTAATCTCTCATAGCCCTGAGGTAAGGTAAGGAGACATTTAACAAAGTAGGCTAATATGTTTTTCTTTCTTTGCAGGCTCAGCATATTATGACAATGTCCGTCCCCTGGCATACCCGGAATCTGATGCTGTACTCATTTGTTTTGATATCAGTCGGCCGGAAACTTTAGACAGTGTATTAAAAAAGGTGAGTAGGATCTTTCTTTATAGTATAGCTGTTATATTTTAAGGTTTATATGCTAAATGCAATTCTCGTTATCCTCTCTCATACTCTCAGGACTGTTTCACTTGATGTTATTGAACAGTAGCATTGAAAGAGCAAATATCATGATAAATTATTATTTTTTCTTTAAAATGAAGGGCAGCACGGTGGGGCAGTGGCTAGTGTTGCTGCCTCAAAGCACTGGTGTTATGTGCTTGAGTATATAGTGGGTATCCTTCAAGTCCTCTGGTTTTCTCTCACACCTCAAAAACATATTGGTAGATTAATTGGCTCCTGGAACAAAAGAAGTGTGTATATTCATGTGGTAGGGAATATACTGTAGATTGTAAGATCCTATGAGACAGGGACTGATACTGAATAACTAGTATGTGGGTGTGCTGCATAATTAGTGGGCGCTATATAAATAACTATTCATTAGTAAAGGAATTAAGTGATGCATTCTGCAGTTATTCACCTAAACAATTATACACCTAAACAAATTCCTATTGTTTTCATTGATTTAAACCTCATACATAGTGCAAGATTAAGTTGTTTATCGTTCCCATTCTGTCTAAAGTGATTGGGGGGAGGGGAGCATATTCAATTGTTTTTTTTTCACATCGCGCCCAGAGAGATTGGGTTTAGGTGCATAAAGCTGATAAACTCGACCCCAGGGGGTGGGAGAGTAGGTAGGTAGTAGTAGGTTGATCGCGCCCGAACGGAAAAAAAATTAAATAGCTACTGGGTGTTGGCAGCGCTAACGATTGAATCTCACCCATAGTGAAAATATGTGCATTCTGTACATGTGAAAGGGATGAAATTAGATTTTTCAATTTCCTGCATGTAGTAAAGAACTTTGGTGAAAATCTGACATATGAGCAGTACATTACTGTGTGTATACAGCTTATTTGGCAACATTCCATGTGCAGCCTCACAATGGTTTTCAACACAGGACTGTTAAAGAATGATTGATTGACACAATTTACTGTTCTTTAAAAAGTTTTAGAAATGTTTGCTGTCGGCTTAGTTCCTATTTGAAAACTATAATGACTAAATGTGGCGTAGGCACGTCAACATTTAACAGTGACATTTGTGGCTGCCAGCTCACAACAATGGGTGTGGATCATTGGGTCGACAGTAACTAGGTCGACAGTCATTAGGTCAACCACTATTGGTCAACAGTGACTAAGTTGACATCTTAATTAGGTCGACATGGAAAAAGGTCAACATGCGTTTAAATAAAAAAATAAAAAACATTGTGTCATTTTCTTCGTAAAGTAACCGAGAACCCCAATTAGTGCACAGTGTCCCCTCGCATGTCTCACAAGCTTTGGTTACTATTCCCAATTGTAGTCCACATGGATCGTAACGTATGGAGAAGTTAAACAATTTTCTCTTACGTCCTAGAGGATGCTGGGGACTCCGTAAGGACCATGGGGAATAGACGGGCTCCGAAGGAGACATGGGCACTAAAAAGAACTTTAGGTATGAGTGTGCACTGGCTCCTCCCTCTATGCCCCTCCTCCAGACCTCAGTTTGATACTGTGCCCAGAGGAGACTGGGTGCACTACAGGGAGCTCTCCTGAGTTTCCTGAAAGAAAGAATTTTTGTTAGGTTTTTTAATTTCAGGGAGCCTGCTAGCAACGGGCTCCCTGCATTGAGGGACCGAGGAGAGAAAAGCAGACCTACTTAAATGCTAGGCTCTGCTTCTTAAGCTACTGGACACCATTAGCTCCAGAGGGAGTCGGAACGCAGGTCTCTACTAGCTGTTTGTCCCGGAGCCGCGCCGCCGTCCTCCTCACAGAGCCGGAAGATAGAAGCCGGGTGAGTATAAGAAGATAGAAGACTTCAGAGGCGGCAGAAGACTTCAGATCTTCACTGAGGTAACGCTGCGCGCCATTGCTCCCACACATAACACACACGGCAGGCACTGTAAGGGTGCAGGGCGCGGGGGGGCGCCCTGGGCAGCAATTTACACTTCTGGGACTGGTAAAACTAGATATATTGGCTCTATGGGCTGTATATGGGTATCCCCCGCCAGTTTTTGAATGGATTCGAGCGGGACCGAAGCCCGCCGCTGAGGGGGCGGAGCTTGATCCTCAGCACTCACCAGCGCCATTTTTCTCCACAGCACACGCTGAGAAGCTGGCTCCCCGGACTCTCCCCTGCTGAACATGGTGACAGAGGGGTTTAAAGAAGGGGGGGGGGCACATAATTTGGCGCAATCAAGATATATATATATATATATATATATGTGTATATATATATATATATATATATATATAATATATGTATGTATATGGCGCTATCTGGGAATTTTGGTTTCCAAAGTTATTAGCGCTGGGTGTGTGCTGACATACTCTCTCTCTGTCTCTCCTAAGGGCCTTGTGGGGGAACTGTCTCCAGATTAGAGATTCCCTGTGTGTGTGGGGTGTCGGTACGCGTGTGTCGGCATGTCTGAAGCGGAAGGCTCTTCTAGGGAGGAGGTGGAGCAAATTAGTGTGGTGTCTTCGTCTGCAACGCCGACACCTGACTGGGTGGATATGTGGAATGTTTTAAATGCAAATGTGAATTTATTACACAAGAGGTTGGACAAAGCAGAGTCCAGGGAATGTACAGGGAGTCTAGCCCTGCCTTTTACTATGTCGCCGGGGCCTTCTGGGTCTCAAAAGCACCCACTATCCCAGGTTGTAGACACGGATACCGACACGGATTCTGACTCCAGTGTCGACTATGATGATGCGAAGTTGCAGCCAAAATTGGCTAAAAGTATTTTATTTTATTATATGATTATTGCAATAAAAGAGGTGTTGCATATCACAGATGACCCCTCTGTCCCTGACACGAGGGTGCGCATGTATAAGGAAAAGAAACCTGAGGTAACCTTTCCCCCTTCTCATGAGCTGAACGAGTTATTTGAAAAGGCTTGGGAATCTCCGGACAAAAAACTGCAGATTCCCAAAAGGATTCTTATGGCGTATCCTTTCCCGGCTAAGGACAGGATACGGTGGGAATCCTCCCCAAGGGTGGACAAAGCGTTGACGCGCTTATCCAAAAAGGTAGCGCTGCCATCTCAAGATACCGCAACCCTCAAGGATCCTGCTGATCGCAGGCAGGAGACTACCTTGAAGTCAATTTACACACATACTGGTACATTACTCAGACCGGCGATAGCGTCGGCTTGGGTTTGTAGCGCTGTAGCAGTGTGGACAGATACCTTATCTGCTGATATAGATACGCTGGATAAGGAAACCATTTTATTGACCCTGGCTCATATTAAGGATGCTGTCCTATATATGAGAGATGCTCAGAGAGATGTTGGCCTCTTGTGGTCCAGAGCCAACGCTATGGCGATTTCTGCTAGACGAGTCCTATGGACCCGACAATGGGGGGTGATGCTGACTCGAAGAGGCATATGGAGGTTTTGCCTTACAAGGGTGAGTAATTGTTTGGGGAAGGTCTCACGGACCTGGTTTCCACAGCTACTGCAGGTAAATCAACTTTTTTGCCTTATGTTTCCTCACAACCTAAGAAAATGCCACATTATCAGATGCAGTCCTTTCGATCGCATAAACCCAAGAGAGTACGGGGATCTTCCTTTCTTGCCAGAGGTAACGGCAGGGGGAAAAAGCTGCCAACTACAGCTAGTTCCCAGGAGCAGAAGTCCTCCCCGGCCTCTACAAAATCCACCACATGACGCTAGGGCTCCGCTGAGGGAGTCTGCCCCAGTGGGGGCACGTCTTTGACTTTTCAGCCACGTCTGGGTTCACTCACAGGTAGATCCCTGGGCAATAGAAATTGTTTCCCAGGGTTACAAGCTGGAATTCGAAGAGGTGCCTCCTCGCCGGTTTTTCAAATCTGCCCTATCGGCTTCTTCCCCAGAGAGGGAGATAGTTTTAAATGCAATTCAAAAATTGTGTCTTCAACAAGTGGTGGTCAAGGTTTCCCTGGTTCAGCAGGGGATGGGGTATTACTCAACCCTGTTTGTGGTCCCGAAACCGGACGGTTCGGTCAGACCCATTTTAACTTTAAAATCCTTAAACCTATACTTGAACCTTTTAAAGTTCAAGATAGAATCGCTCAGGGAGGTCATAGCCAGCCTAGAAGGGGGGGATTATATGGTGTCCCTGGACATAAAGGATGCATACCTTCATGTCCCCATATATCCGCCTCATCAGGCGTACCTGAGATTTGCGGTACAGGATTGTCATTACCAATTTCAGACGTTGCCGTTTGGGCTTTCCACGGCCCCGAGGATTTTCACCAAGGTAATGGCGGAAATGATGGTGCTCCTGCGCAAGCAGGGTGTCACAATTATCCCGTACTTGGACGATCTCCTAATAAAAGCGAGATCAAGAGAGCAGTTGCTGAACAGCGTATTGCTTTTCCTGAGGGTGTTGCAGCAGCACGGCTGGATTCTCAATATCCCGAAGTCACAGTTGGTTCCGACGACCTGTTTGCCTTTCTTAAGCATGATTCTGAATACAGACCAGGAAAGGGTTTATCTCCCGATGGAAAAGGCCCAAGAACTCATGAATTTGGTCAGTTACCTCTTGAAGCCAAAAAGGGTTTCGGTGCATCACTGCACTCGAGTTCTGGGAAAGATGGTGGCGTCTTACGAGGCCATTACGTTCGGCATGTTCCATGCGAGGACTTTTCAGTGGGACCTTCTGGACAAGTGGTCCGGGTCACATCTACAGATTCATCAGATGATCAGCCTGTCCCCCAGGGCAAGGGTATCTCTCCTGTGGTGGCTGCAAAGTGCTCCCCTTCTAGAGGGTCGTAGGTTCGGCATTCAGGACTGGGTTCTGATAACAACGGACGCGAGCCTCCGAGGTTGGGGAGCAGTCACACAGGGAAGAAACTTCCAAGGTCTCTGGTCAAGCCAGGAGGCTTGTCTTCACATCAACGTACTGGAATTAAGGGCCATATAAAACTGCCTTCGTCAAGAGGAGACTTTGCTTCGCGACCTACCGGTTCTGCTTCAGTCAGACAACATCACCGTAGTGGCTCATGTAAACCGCCAAGGCGGAACAAAGGGCAGAGTGGCAATGGCAGAAGCCACCAGGATTCTTCGCTGGACGGAAAATCATGTAAGCGCTCTGACAGCAGTCTTCATTCCGGGAGTGGACAACTGGGAAGCAGACTTCCTCAGCAGACACGATCTACATCCAGGAGAGTGGGGACTTCATCAGGAAGTCTTCGCAGAGATTGCAAGTCAGTGGGGACTGCCTCAGATAGACATGATGGCGTCACGCCTCAACAAAAAGCTACCGAGGTATTGCGCCAGGTCAAGGGACCCTCAGGCGGTAGCAGTGGACGCCCTGGTGACACAGTGTGTGTTCCAGTCGGTCTATGTGTTTCCTCCTCTTCCTCTCATCTCCAAGATATTGAGAATCATAAGACGAAGAGGAGTACAGACAATTCTCATTGTTCCAGATTGGCCTCGAAGGGCCTGGTATCCGGATCTGCAGGAAATGCTCACAGAAGATCCGTGGCCTCTTCCTCTCAGAGAGGACCTGTTGAACGCCGGATCCTAGCGGAAAAGGGCATTCCGGATTAGGTCATTCCGACTCTGATAAAGACTAGGAAGGACATGACCGCAAAACATTATCACCGTATATGGCGGAAGTATGTATCTTGGTGTGAGTCCAGGAATGCTCCTCCGGAAGAATTCCATCTGGGCCGTTTCCTTCACTACCTACAGACTGGAGTGAATTTGGGCCTAAAATTAGGCTCCACTAAGGTTCAGATTTCGGCCCTATCCATTTTCTTTCAGAAGGAATTAGCTTCTCTTCCGGAAGTACAGACTTTTGTGAAGGGAGTGCTGCACATCCAGCCTCCTTTTGTACCTCCAGTGGCACCCTGGGACCTTAACGTGGTGTTGTGGTTCCTTAAGTCTCACTGGTTTGAACCTCTTAAAACGGTGGAATTAAAGTATCTCACTTGGAAAGTGGTCATGTTGTTGGCCTTGGCATCGGCAAGGCGAGTGTCAGAATTGGCGGCTTTATCTCACAAAAACCCCTATCTGGTTTTCCATGTGGATAGAGCGGAGTTACGGACTCGTCCTCAATTTTTGCCCAAGGTGGTTTCTTCTTTTCATATGAACCAACCTATTGTGGTGCCTGTGGCTACGCGGGACTTGGAGGATTCCGAGTCCCTTGATGTGGTCAGGGCATTGAAAATTTATGTGGCCAGAACGGCTCGGGTTAGGAAAACAGAGGCTCTGTTTGTCCTATATGCAGCCAACAAGGTTGGCGCTCCTGCTTCTAAGCAGACTATTGCTCGCTGGATCGGTAACACAATGCAGCAGGCTCTTTCTACCGATGGATTGCCGTTACCAAATTCTGTAAAGGCCCATTCCACTAGGAAGGTGGGCTCGTCTTGGGCGGCTGCCCGAGGTGTCTCAGCATTACAGCTTTGCCGAGCGGCGACTTGGTCGGGTTCAAACACCTTTGCAAAGTTCTACAAGTTTGATACCCTGGCTGATGAGGACCTCATGTTTGCTCAATCGGTGCTGCAGAGTCATCCGCACTCTCCCGCCCGTTTTGGAGCTTTGGTATAATCCCCATGGTCCTTACGGAGTCCCCAGCATCCTCTAGGACGTAAGAGAAAATAAGATTTTAAACCTACCGGTAAATCTTTTTCTCCTAGTCCGTAGAGGATGCTGGGCGCCCGTCCCAGTGCGGACTACATTCTGCAAGACTTGTATATCGTTTCTGCTTACATAAGGGTTATGTTACAGTTTTGATTAGTCTCGGGCTGATGCTGTTTTGTTTCATACTGTTAACTGGTTCGTATATTCCAGGTTATACGGTGTGGATGGTGTGGGCTGGTATGAATCTTGCCCTTAGATTAACGAAAATCCTTTCCTCGTACTGTCCGTCTCCTCTGGGCACAGTTTCTCTAACTGAGGTCTGGAGGAGGGGCATAGAGGGAGGAGCCAGTGCACACCCATACCTAAAGTTCTTTTTAGTGCCCATGTCTCCTGCGGAGCCCGTCTATTCCCCATGGTCCTTACGGAGTGCCCAGCATCCTCTACGGACTAGGAGAAAAAGATTTACCGGTAGGTTTAAAATCTTATTTTTTTAAAAACGCGTGTCGACCTTTGCTATATCGACCCAGTGACTATGTTGACCTAATGCATGTCGACAAATAGTGGTCGACTTAATGAACGTCGACCTAAAGACTGGATACCCTCACACCACCCTGCATTCCTAGGCAAAAAACTAAAATCAGGAGAAATTAGAGCTCCTACATCTGGCCAGCCCATACACCTGATCTGCACGACCATCTCCACAATCACCAAACTATTCTAATCTAATCACACATGAGCATTTCATGTGCAGCTTCTATTCCATACTGTATTACCTTATAAGACACTTGTATATCAGTATTCTTATGTATTGCTGCTTACCTCTATACTACAGCTTCTTCTTGATGATGTACAGAAGTTGTAAAATGTTCTGCAATTTGTAATGTGGCTGCTGACATAGAAATTGGGTATCATAATCTGTGGCTGGTGCTCTGTATCGCTTTGTTTATCTGAACTGTGTGTGCGGTTGATTAAGGAATATGATCCAACAACCAATCATTTCTGTTGTTTCATGAAGCACAAGGAGAACAACTGCTATAAAAACAAACTATAGCAATAAAAATGTAACCTGAGGCTGAGAACAGACAAAAAATAGTAACGCTGAAATGTGTAGCGACTGATTGTGATCAGGGGCTATACATCCATAAATAACGGTAATTAAATTTCACTGATCACTTTATATTGCTATTGAATGGTACCAAATAATTTTTACAACAATGTAGCCTAGAAAATGAAGAGAACCAATTTTCTTATGAGTGATTTGTTTATTCCTCCTGTGTGCCTTGTACTTTCTTCTAGGTTGGTATCACACATGCATTCTAAGCTGGTGTACATCACTGATTTTGAACCATTTTTAAATCGACAGAAATTGACCTTAAGCAAATTCTCCCCCTAAGTACCTCAAGGCCTTGCTGCCCTTGCAAGTACCTCAAGGCCCAAATGGAGAAAAAATAGGGTGGTCGGGTGGTGTCCTTGTAATAGGGTCTTACAGGGAGCCCCTTGCCACTAGCCTGTGTCTGCAGGGACAGGTCAGGTATTTGGCATGGTGAGTCTGTGGGGGCAGATGTGGATGACTGGGTGAGCAAGTCTGCGAGGCAGATGTGGTGGGTGAAAGGCTAGAGTCTGTGGGGCAGGTCTGGTTATAGCACCCCCTTTCCCCCCGCCCCCTTTACCTCTCACAGCACCCTCATTCAGTAATCACCTCACAGCACTTTGCCCCCCCCCCCCCCCCTCACTTCAATAAACAGCACACACCGCTCCACACCAGCAAATTACCTAGCCCTCTCAGGCTTCGCCATTCTTGGGAATGTCACAAAGAGAAGTTCTGCAGGCTGTCGGAAATTGTAGTTTAAAACGAATACACGTTTCAATTTATTTACAGAGTACAAATCACAGAGCTAGACTACAACTTCCAGCAACTCCCACGGTACAAAGCGATGCGCATTCAAGCTATAATAGCAGCTCTGCAGTACTAGAAGCCTGGTTGTCATGGTGTTATTGGTGAGGAGCTATAACCTTACAGTACATGAAAACAAGAGGTGAGAATGGGTCCCTCCGGGATTAGGGGCCCTGAAGCTCGAGCTTCATTAGTTTCATAGTAGATCCGCTCCTGAATAAAGGAAAGTCTTAAGTGGCAATTTATGAGTAGTTTTCCTGAAAGTGATCAGTTTGGACTGTAGTCCTGAGGCACTCCAAGTTACATATAAGCATTGTAAGAATGCCGGTGGTTACCTAGGCAAGCTTTCTTCAAGGCTTAGACAATTCCTTCCTAAGGGTATATATAGTGTAATTATTGACTTCTAACGGCATGTTCTGCCCACAGTTGGTACAAAATTCCTTCCTCTCCAAGGATTACAGCCAGATGACCCAAAACTCAGCTCTCACGTTCACAAAAGTATTCAGGTACAGTGGTGGAATTACGGTGGAACTGAAGCTGCCAGTTTGCTTTGGGGCCTGGGGATCACTGTTCTGATATTGTCCAGGTTCAACACTTATCACAAAGTTGGCCCCAGGGATTTGATTGTGTTTAACGCTCCATAATCCAATGACGATTGATGGGATCATCTTGCACATACATAAATGCAGTTGAAAGATAACCGACAACAGTCTATGTGCACTGACCAGCGACTTTTCCAGTTTGGCTATGGTCATGCTCTACACCTTTTCCCTAATTTGCTGACACTATTCTATTGCTATGAGAACAATCTTTCAGTTAACCTTTACAAAAAAGTAAATATGGCAAATGAATAATCCATCCAAAAAAAGTGGGAAATAATTTTTATTTTAAACATTTGCAGAATTTTTTTCAATTTCTTCTACTCCTTCTAGTTTGTAAATAGTGCTCTATGATATCAAGGATTACATGAATTATTAATACAAAATTTCACAGTTCCCAAACAAATGTGAAACTGCCCTGAAGTTGTTATAGTACACCTGGCTGGCTCTGCTCGGAATGTGAGAAGGGAATACATTCAGCAGGGCAATTTGCACAGGGACATA
Source organism: Pseudophryne corroboree (assembly GCF_028390025.1). NCBI lineage: Eukaryota > Metazoa > Chordata > Amphibia > Anura > Myobatrachidae > Pseudophryne > Pseudophryne corroboree. The sequence goes on along the minus strand of NC_086446.1, from coordinate 392,898,939 downwards.
TATGGGCAGCCGTCCCAGAATAGGCGTTACATAGTCGGCAATGGATTTTGTTTGGAGGGCTTCAGGATATTATGTGCTGGGCACAACGCAGGGTGCAGAATTCATTGGGTGGCTTCATTACTAAAGGTTGATCCTGAAAAGCAAGTTTTATCATTGGTTAATTTTTCTGCACACGGGCTTTGTGTACTGATTAGCTAGCACATAGGATTCTGGAAGATATATACTAGCACTTAGTAATTTACTGTGTTTCCATTCCTGGTATACTCTGCTGCTGGTGGATGTCTCTTCACAATAGTGTTAGGGCTGATTTTCAGTCTTGCTAATTACATCTCTGTTGATGCAGGTTATTCTACTGCAGATCGATTAAAAATTGCTTGTGTAGTAAGTAGAAAACGGTGAGTTTCAAAAAATGGATCTCTTTTATAATCATATCTTAAGATGAAAAAACAATATTCATGCAGACTAACCCTTAAAACAAAATTAAGCAAGAGGGGTTCATGCCTCAAAGTAACTGCTTAATTGTTGTGTTTTCCAGCGATCACAGGACAGTGTGGGAAAGGGAGTGTTCACCTGTGTAGCTATCAGAACTCAGATTCCAAAGTGTCTGTGTATAGACATTAGTCACCTGTCACCAAGTGTAGATTGCAAAACTGTCTGCAAGCGGATGTCTGTGTCCTCTTACTATATATAGGGGTATATGCAATTGCAGGCGAATTCCAGAAAAAGTCGAATTCCGGAACTTTTTCGCCTCAAAAAAACAATTCGCCTATGCAGTACAGTACTTTATCGCAAAAAAACGGACATTCAAAATTCGACTTTTGGCAATTCGACTTTTTTCGCATTCGACTTTTCTGCAATGGTACAGATGCTGCAATTCGCCCAAAGCATATTCAATTCAAGTTTGGAAATTCGCCTGCAGTGCTTTTCGACCGCAAATTCGCCTATTTCAGTCCGCCTCAGTTGACTGGCGGGATCTAAAAAAAAATTTTTAGTACATGTTTTTTTTGGATATTTGAGGATTGCTAGTAGCATATCTATTTATATTTGAAAGGATTATCTACTTGGTTTGTCTTTTTTTGCTTCACAAGTATTATTTAATTGATTTTTTAAAGGAATATTTTTTTCTTCAATCTCCTGAGGGAAATTTACCCATGATTCCACAGTTTTTCCCAGGATACACTTCTGCAAAGCCCCTCCTATCTCCTCACTCCCAGGTTTGAGACTACAGGGAGAAGGAGCCATTTTACAGTCAGCTCTGTGGAATCGTTTTTTTAGGAAAATTCCTGCGTTTTAAAACACATTCCTATTTTTGTACTGACTACAATGATGGAGCCTTTTTCTGACCAGATTGTGATGTTCATGCTGGCTGCAAGCATGATGGAGGAAGAAAGTGCTGATGAACATCAGGATCCAGGTCAGCAAATGTCTGCATTGGGTGAGCCAGTATTGCGGGTTTCATTTCCACGTCCACGCCAGTATCACACTAGGCGTGAACTGGAGGATCTCAGCGAGTTCGAGGTGATACAAAATTATCGCTTATCGACTCGCGACATATATTCGCTGTACGCTCTGTTGGAGGCCGACTTGGAACCTCGGGCACGGACAAATCGTGCAATCAGCGGTTTTCAGAAACTGCTGGGGACGTTACATTTTTTGGCGTCAGGCACATTCCAGCCTACACTGTCTCAAACATGCGGTTTTTCACAGTCGACACTGTCGCGCTGTATAACCCAGGTCATTAGGGCTTTCCGCAAATTGACGATCCAGTACATCACATTTCCAGAGACGGACAGCGAATGTCGTGAGATCAAATTAGGCTTTTTCAACAAATACAAATTTCCCAATGTGCTGGGCGCGATTGACTGTACCCACGTGCAGATCAGACCGCCACGGAATTCAGAGGAATGTTTTCGGAACCGAAAACAGTTCCATTCCCTGAACGTGCAAGCGGTCTGTGATGTAAACATGAGATTTTTGAACATTTTTGTGGGATTTCCTGGATCATCTCACGACTCCTTCATCCTAAGCCAGTCATCGCTGTTTGACAAGTTTGAAACAGGAAACATGCCTGGTGGCTGGCTGTTAGGTATGTATTTTCATTTTTTTATTTTTTTATTATTTTATTATTATTTTTTTTTATTATTTTTTACAAGTACCTAACATTTTTTTTATATTTTCTATAGGCGATGCGGGTTATCCAAACAAACCGTGGCTGTTGACCCCATTGTCTAATCCTGTTGGTAGAGCAGAAAAACGTTACCAAGAGACACACATTGCATCGAGGGGAGTAATTGAGCGTGCCTTCGGTGTACTTAAAAGCCGGTTTCGATGTTTAGACACTTCCGGCGGTGCTCTTTTGTACTCACCGTCGAAGGTTTGCGGCATGGTAAATGCATGTTGTATTTTACACAACATATGTGTCGCAAACCGTTTGCCGGTGACGCTTCGTCGCAGTGCTTTCCGACGCGGGAACCGGTCTTCTGCTCTACCGGTGGGTATGGACGAAGGAGAGGATTCCCGGCGGACATTGATCCAAAATTATTTTGCAGTTGCCTGTGAGTATACTGACATTTGTATTATCGTGTAAACTGACATTGGAATATTTTTAAAAAAACCTCTTCATTTATGTATTTCAGAGTTTTACATCCTGTTGATGTATATCCCCAGGCCATGTTTGTACAGTTCGTTACCCCGTTTTATCCTGTTGTTGGGTTCCCGCAAATATTTGATCCTTTTATCCAACTCTACCATGGGTGAACCTACTGGTGATGTGGACCTGACCCTCCGCCATGTAGCAGACAACCCCCCCTCAGGTGAGATGTATTGCCCAAAACTCCCTTGTCCAAAATCACCCCGGCATGTCCAAAGTGCAGCCCTCCGGCATTTGCAAGACTGCACATCCAAACATTCCCTGAAACAGCAATGCTAGGGAATGTTTGGATGTGTAGTGATGCAAGTGCAGGAGGGTTGCATTTGGGCCGCTGCAACCCGCTTGTGTTGTGTGGACTGTTGTATGTACCTCTTATTTCAGCCCCAGGGTGACACTATCACCCATATCTGGATGCTCAAACTTTTCTCTTCCACAGGTCCTGCGATGTATCTTCCCAAGTGGCGTGGATGTGAGGAGACACGACATTTCACCTGATGTTCCATGGGTGACCCTACTGGTGATGTGGACCTGACCCTCCGCCATGTAGCAGACAACCCCCCTCAGGTGAGATGTATTGACCAAAACTCCCTTGTCCAAAATCACCCCGGCATGTCCAAAGTGCAGCCCTCCGGCATTTGCAAGACTGCACATCCAAACATTCCCTGAAACAGCAATGCTAGGGAATGTTTGGATGTGTAGTGACGCGAGTGGCGGAGGTTTGCATTTGGACCCACTGTTCCCCGCTTGTGTTGTGTGGACTGTATGTACCTCTTCTTTCCAGTCCCAGGGTGACACTATTACCCATATCTGGAAGCTCATACTGTTCTCTTCCACAGGTCTTCCGGTGTATCCTTCCTAAGTGGTGTGGATGTGAAGAGACAGTTCCCTTGATGTTCCCTGGGCAATCTACTTACGTACAATTCAAATGCATTACAAATTTTAATAAAAACCACAGGAAACTTCTATTTTTAAAAGTTTATTGAAGAAAATTTTTTAATAAAGTTTGAAAGTTAATTGAAACCAAAAAGTAGTTTGTTCTTTACATTCTTTTCTTGTGTATATAGATATCTGTGGGGAAAAGAAAAAAAAGTATATTAAAGTAAAGACACACTAAACTCATGTTCATTTCTTTTCACTAAAAATTTGTGGAATAACACAGCCCAGCATGACCCATTGCTGGACTGTGTGGTTCTACAGAGGCATGCGGTTCAAAGTGAAAGAGTGGCGTCAGTGGTCAGCACTTTGACACGCTAACATTTGTGGAACAACACAGCCCAGCATGACCCATTGCTGGACTGTGTGGTTCTACAGAGGCATGCGGTTCAAAGTGAAAGAGTGGCGTCAGTGGTCAGCACTTTGACACGCTAACATTTGTGGAACAACACAGCCCAGCTGGACTGTGTGGTTCTACAGAGGCATGCGGTTCAAAGTGAAAGAGTGGCGTCAGTGGTCAGCACTTTGACACGCTAACATTTGTGGAACAACACAGCCCAGCATGACCCATTGCTGGACTGTGTGGTTCTACAGAGGCATGCGGTTCAAAGTGAAAGAGTGGCGTCAGTGGTCAGCACTTTGACACGCTAACATTTGTGGAACAACACAGCCCAGCATGACCCATTGCTGGACTGTGTGGTTCTACAGAGGCATGCGGTTCAAAGTTTCTTGAATGAAACATGGTTCTACTCACCTTGGTACGCACAACACAAACTTATGCCGTCCACTTCATTTTTCCCCACCAATCCTATGAAGAAGACAAAAACACAGACTAGTGAATAGTAAATTCACACAATTAAAGCCTACTGTACACCATTACAAAAAGGATTTTTGGAAGAAAAAAGTGGTATCAGAATAGCTCTTTGGCCCATCATACATGTAGCCACAAGGAGCTTTCATCCGTTACCACACGCGCCCGCATACATGCCCGCGCATGTATGCCTACACAAAGCTCCTTGGTAGTACCCGGTCACGGGTGGGGAAGCCCAACACAGAAAATAGTAAGAAAAAAAACAAACTAATGGGAGGGGAAGAAAGGGATACATGAAAAACATTTGTAAATAAATAAAACAATACGACCGGGTTTATGGTGGAAGTCTGTCCGGATCCTCTTCTTCCCCCTGATAGGGCGTGGATGTCCTGGGAGGCTGGGGAGTATGTTGACTGGTCCTCTGTGCCCATGCTGCTGAAGATTGTGTGGCCGGTGGTGGAGGCATCTGGGGGGTGGGGTACATCCCTGTATATCCCTGGTACATCTGTGACTGTCTGTACTGGGATGGGACTTGAGGAAGGGTACGAGGCGTCCTTGTGGCTTGCGACGGCGGATATGGTGGATCACCAGCGTGTTGATTAGCTGTTCCTGGGAGCTTATCATAGATCATCTGCAGTGTGGTTGCGATGACCTGTTGGCTGGATGAGGAGTGTTGATGACTCTCCGACATGTTTTTATTGCTTGCTGCCAGACATGCAGTGTTGTCCACGAGCCGGGTCATGGATTCGGCCAGAATGTTAAGTACGGTCATACTCTCCCTATGATCTTGCATTCTGACCTGTAGTATTGTGGCCGTGCTGTCGGAAAGAGTCTTTTGCAGTTCAAGCAGACTGTTTGCCATTTTCTCCATTGTCCTCTCAATGTTGTCCAGTCTGCTTCCCACGACATTTGTGTATGTATCCTGGCATGTCCCAATCTCTCTTGCCAGGGTGTGAACCCTCTGAACAGTTGAGGGATTCTGCCCTTCCTGGATGTCTGCCACAACTTGGATTTGGGCAGCTGAAAAGAAAATTAGACAATATTATACACATTCATCATACATTTTTTTGAAGGCTCACAATTCAATTTACTCACGCAGGGATGTAGTAACTGGAGCCTCCTGCACTTCCACCTCGTCATCCTCTGACGACTCCTGTAGGAGATCCGGCCTGAAGCAGGAACCAATCCCCGAAGCTAGTCCGCTGCTGGTTCGTGGCACCACTGTTTGCAAAATAATTTTTTTGGGAAAGTTAATAAACTTTACACAACTGCTGACCCCCCCCTCCACCCTCCCACACACACAAAATAAATACAAACCTTTTCCATCCTGTGATGCCGCTGCTCCAGGAGCTCCACTTGTCCTCGTTTCGGAAGACTTTTCAAGGGTCTGGCTGGATACGTCTGCACGGCTGTCCTCAAACCCAAGAAAAGTTTCGTCTGTTAACCCTGTAGACTCAAACAGATCGGGTGATGGGTCCACAAGGGTTGTGTCTTGAGGCTCTTCAGTCACAGTCCCAGAGCTCCTGGAGAGACGACGATCTGGTGATGGCCTGCGCGCAGGAGCTGTAGTTTGGCGCCCATCTTGTGGTGTGGTCGCCGACGGTGTCTGGCGCACAGGTGAGAGTGTGCGCTGACGTCGTCTGGTGCACAGGTGACAAACTGCGCGATGACGAACTGTGGCGCACAGGTGACGATCTGTGTGCTCGCGATGCTTGCGGCGCAGTTGATGGTCCGCGCGCTGCTGCCGATGCCTGCTGCACAGGTGACGGTCCGTGCGCTGGCGATGTCCTGTGCGCAGGTGATGTCCTCTGGGCAGGCCTGTCTGAAAAAAAAAAAAAAAAACACATTTAGCACATACAAACATTTTAAAGGGAAGTACAGCTCATGTGAATGTATTCTTACCATCAGACCTCCTTTTGGACGGCTGGTCTCCCGCCTTCTTCCGTCTTCTGGGCGGTTCTTCCTCCTGGGGAAAGCCAGCAGGACGGCTGGAGTCCACACCTCCGCGAACTCCTTCGACCATGGCAGGGTTCTTGCGCCTTCTAATAACGTTCTCCCAGGGTAGCCACTTCAGATTGAGAGCCGGGCCACCTCCCGTAGCTGTCTCATGTCGGCGCTGAATCCCCATCTTCATCTTGGTCTGTCTGCGGCAATCACTGTACCGCTTCAAGCAATTTCTGGTGCTCCGGCGGTTTCCAGATATTGCAGTGACTTGATTGGCAATGGATTCCCAGATGATTCGCTTAGCCCTAGCTGATGTTGTCTGTGCCTTTGATCCATACAAAGCGTCGTAGGACCTGTCGACGCAATCCACTAAGGTACAGTTTTCCGCCTCAGTATATCTGGGTCCACGCACCTTTTTCTGTCCTGCATCTTCACCAGAGGCTTCCTCCTCCGACTGCTCCTCTGGCTGGCTTCTTGCCTTTAGGGATTAAAAAAAATAAAAATAAATAATAATATCGGTATGTACCTGTGAGTGTCAGTATCCCTGGCATTGCGCACATATTCCAGTAGGTGTGCATGGCATTGCGCAAACTACAGTAAAGAAAGTTTGATGCTATTTGTGTCTGCAGGTGTGGTTAGTACCTTTCTACTAGGCTTTTTCTTGGACTTCTCATGGGCCCTTGACGACCGCGGCTGGTCACTACATGCCTGGTCGGTCGTATCCGCCTCCTGGGTTGGCTCCCACTCCTCGTTGCTATGAAGGGATAGATCCGAGGGGGTGGGGGAAGGGGCGGATCAGGTCTGCTTGTCCTTTGACATCTGTTATAAAATAAAAATAAAATAAACATACATACATACATACATACATACATACATACATACATACATACATACATATGGCTGACCCACACAAAATGGCTGACCCACACAAAATGGCTGACCCACACAAAATGGCTGACACAAAATGGCTGACCCACACAAAATGGCTGACCCACACTGTCGACCAAACTTGCTCCAAATCAGCCCAAAATGGCCAGAAAGCATCCCAGCACACTCAGGAGGTACACCACAGCAAAATTAGGCGGGAAAACACATGTTTGCCAAACTGCCGACAGCACAGGTCGACCAGGCTGTCGACTAAACTTGCTCCAAATCACCCCAAAATGGCCAGAAAGCATCCCAGCACACTCAGGAGGAACACCACAGCAAAATTAGGCGGGAAAACACATGTTTGCCAAACTGCCGACAGCACAGGTCGACCAGGCTGTCGACTAAACTTGCTCCAAATCACCCCAAAATGGCCAGAAAGCATCCCAGCACACTCAGGAGGAACACCACAGCAAAATTAGGCGGGAAAACACATGTTTGCCAAACTGCCGACAGCACAGGTCGACCAGGCTGTCGACTAAACTTGCTCCAAATCACCCCAAAATGGCCAGAAAGCATCCCAACACACTCAGGAGGTACACCACAGCAAAATTAGGCGGGAAAACACATGTTTGCCAAACAGTCTACAGCACAGGTCGACCAGGCTGTCGACTAAACTTGCTCCAAATCACCCCAAAATGGCCAGAAAGCATCCCAACACACTCAGGAGGTACACCACCGCAAAATTAGGCGGGAAAACACATGTTTGCCAAACAGTCTACAGCACAGGTCGACCAGGCTGTCGACTAAACTTGCTCCAAATCACCCCAAAATGGCCAGAAAGCATCCCAACACACTCAGGAGGTACACCACAGCAAAATTAGGCGGGAAAACACATGTTTGCCAAACAGTCTACAGCACAGGTCGACCAGGCTGTCGACTAAACTTGCTCCAAATCACCCCAAAATGGCCAGAAAGCATCCCAACACACTCAGGAGGTACACCAATGCTAATAGAAGACCCAAAAAAGTCAATTAAAGAATAAAAAAAAAACGTGAAAAACTACCCCAAAACACAAGTCTCCCCCAAAAAATGCAGCAACACAAGCAAGGGGCTATACACATACCTGCACACATACACAAACACCCCATGTACACCTCATGGCAACCCCCACTACACAAACACATACATGCAACACCAGACACACATGTGGTACTTACCTACAAATGTAGTAAAAGCTCCTAAAATGGCTCTCCTCCGGGTAACAGGAATCCTCCTGACTGTCCTGGAATAAAGCCTGCTGGGGTGTCCAAACGATATCCACAGCAAACAACCAAATTGCTAGCTCTGCACCTCCTCACACCTCTCTGCAGGTTCACAAAATGGCTGCAGAGCACGCAGCAAACAAGCCCTAATAAAGGGCTGCTTTCGGCGGGAAGGCGAATTCAGTACTCCCACTACTCGCCGATTGGCCGTAATCCGCCTGGGGGTGGGTCGAATCAGTTATACATTGAATATGGTGAATTCAGGGTCCCGGCGACAGGGCTGCGGCTGGCGATAGCGGGCGAATTATACAGGGGCGGATTAAATGACGCGATTCGCCCGCTATTGCATATACCTAATAGTCTGAGACACCCATGTGAGCCGGGAGTTATTTAACTGGTCTAGAACGTATCACAAACTATTGGATTGTTGAACTATATTAATATTAACTGATGGAAAGCAAAATTTTCGCATCACTTACCGTATATACTCGAGTATAAGTCAACCCGAATATAAGCCGAGGCACCTAATTTTACCACAAAAACCTGGGAAAACTTATTGACTCGAGTATAAGCCTAGGGTGGAAAATGCAGCTCTAGTCGTACACAGCCCTCACAATGCCAGATATGCCCCCACAGTGCCAGATATGCCCCCACAGTGCCAGATATGCGCTCCCCCAAGTGCCAAATATGCTCCCCCAGTGCCAGTTACTTACCTTCCACCACTCCCGCGCTGTCTTGTGAAGGAGGGACACGGAGGGCACAGCGCGCGCCTCTCTTGTGTCCCTTCTGCGTCTCCGGCGGCCGTGGCTGGTCTGTTAAATGAAGTGCCGGTTCGTGAGCCAATCAGAGCTCACGAACAGGTACTTCCTTTAATAGACCTGCCGCTGACGCAGGAGGGACACAGGAGAGGCGATCTGTGCCCTCGTGTCCCTCCTTCACACTGCACTGCCCTCCGTGTCCCCTGCACTGACTCGAGTATAAGCCGAGGGGGCTTTTTCAGCACAAAAAAAAGTGCTGAAAAAGTCGGCTTATACTCGAGTATATACGGTAATTCTCTGAGCTCAGGTTCAGTTATGCTGCTTTGAGACTTAAGAGTCGGGAATATGCCAGATCAAGCAGCTGGAATATTCCCGGGTCTCTGCTCCATGACCTGGTCGGGAGCAGAGTCGTGGACCTGCACAGCATTCGATCAGGTCCTAACTGCGCATGCGTATGCATCGCAATGCACATGCGCGTTGGACAACAACAACAGGCATCGCCAGTCAGCGACGGGATGCTGTAAAAAAATCCAATTACAGGGGGTGTCTGGAAAAACACAGGCGTTCCTAAACGTTTTCAGGGAGTGTGTCTGACGTCGGCTCCGGCCCCGATCACCTGTTCTCATCACACTGTAGGAGTAAGTCCTGGGTTGCGCAGAGACTGCACAAAGTGAATTTTTGCAGCTCGGTGTACACATGCAATCGCACACTTGCACGGCAAATTTACACTCCCCCTGGGGCGATGACTATCTGATCGCAGGACAGCAAAATTAGCAGCCCAGCAATCAGGTCTGAATCACCCCTTAGTCCTCGGGTTGTTTCCTTTCACACATGCAGATATCCCAGGTTGATGCGTGTTCATGTGTAAACACTTGGGATATAGCTTCATGTGTAAAAGTGGTAGTAAAAATACCAGTTCTAAGTGTGAGGACAGAAAAATGTCACCATGAATTGTTTCTATTAATAATAGAAATATTCTTATTTTATTATATTATTTCTTATTATACTCTTGCATACTACTTTTGGTGCATAGGGGGTAATTCCAAGTTGATTGCAGCAGGAACTTTGTTAGCAGTTGGGCAAAACCATGTGCACTGCAGGTGGGGCAGATGTAACATGTGCAGAGAGAGTTAGATTTGGGTGGGGTGAGTTCAATCTGCAATCTAAATTGCAGTGTAAAAATAAAACAGCCAGTATTTACCCTGCACAGAAACAAAATAACCCACCCAAATCTAACTCTCTCTGCAAATGTTATATCTGCCCCCCCTGCAGTGCACATGGTTTTGCCCAATTGCTAAAAATTTCCTGCTGCGATCAACTTGGAATTACCCCCCCATAGTTAGGAACCTTTTATACAATTTGATTCTGAGATGCTTTAACAATTTGTTACCTTTATCATGTTTATCTAAAAGAGCGTTTGTCTTTATGATGGCATCCAACTGTACAAAAATACTGCAGGTTTTTCAGAAACGATAGGTATGTGATACTGGCGGAGCGGATGCCGGCGGTCACAATACCAAAGCTGGCATCCTGATGGTCACGATCCCGACAGGGTTGAGGTAAGTATTCAAACTCCCCACCCCCACAACCCTAACCCTCCCTTACTGCAACCTAACCCTAACCCCCCCCTTCCTCCCCAGGTGGTGCCTAAACCTAACTCCCCCCTCCCCACCCACAGCCAAAACCCTAACCCTCCCAACTATACTTACCTCCGGGATTGTGGAGTCTGGATCCTGACCTGTTCTGGATTCCGGCATCTGTGTTCTGAATGGTGTCTGGATTCCGGTATCTGTATATCGGCTGCTGTCTTGAACATGTACCTTTCAGAACAATAATCACTCTTAAGGGGATTAAAACCATGTTTTCGGTCCTTCACACTTTACCTATTTTATCATAAATACAAGCTGTGGGCCTGATTCAGTAGTGGATGCAAGAGCCATCGGTGCCACGTCTTCGGTCACAGAGGGTCTGAGAATATATGCTACTGTTGGAGGAGCCGTCTTTTGCAAATTGACGTCCACTGCTGGCTCCTCAGATCCGCTGCCTACGTATGAACATGCAGTACTGGATCAATGTTGGAAACATTGCGCGGATGTTTGGGCATCTGAGCAACCCTAGGGTAGCCTAGAATGTCCACAACTAAGCTGCCAATGTCAGTGAATCTGTGTCGGAAGATGCAGTCACTAGCTTCGGCACACACAAGCCTCCGTTTTCTCTAACACTTCATGTCACCGACCCCAAACGCCACCAGCCTATCAGTCAGCTGCGTCTAGAGCCGCAGTGCGACCGCTGTCACAAGACCAGCGCGACACAAGTGCAGAACTAAAACCATTGGTCATTTGCAACTAAATTGGCATGGCGCCCACCTCTGAATCATGTCTTCAAAGTAATTGTTGTGTCAATGACATCATTAAAAGGTTATGTTCATGCATGCCTTTTTCCTCTATTATATATTGTTATTCTGAAATATAAACTCAGTACTTCGCTGCTGCACCGTGGAGTCTGGTGTTCATGCCTTCAAGCAAAAAAGCAGCTTTCTTTCCTAAGTAATACATTTTCCTATACAAATATGGTATGGAATTTTACCGTGTGCGAGTGAGGTAACTGTATGAGCAAATGGGCACCTCATTCTGTCATACTGGGAGAAGGATGCTCTCCTAGCAGCTGCGGAGACTGTTCCCATGCCATTGTGTGCGAGGTGTGAGGATGCACACACAGCTTCTGTCTGGAGAGGTGTAAATGAATACTGCTCCCACCTCCCTTATTTACAGAGCACCTCCTGAACATGGATAGAGGCTGAGAGAAGCCTGCTGCTGGAGCTTGTTAGCAGGGACCTGTGAGCCAAGGTGGCAAATGTTTGATCATGTAGAACAGAGTGAGTTGTAGACTATTTATATAGACAGCTGATGTATACGAGTACTATCTGCACATGAAAACATTTCATACCCCTGCTTGTTAACCTCCGTATTATTGTTTTAACTATAAACTCAACATCTATTTTTATTCATATATCCAATTAATAATAGGATGATATGCAAATTATTGCTGTTAACGTTTTTTTTACCCTGGTAAAATAAACAGCTTGTTTTAAAGCTGATTTTAACCCATCTCATGGTGTGCTGGGGATTGCAGATGGTTCTAAGCACTCACATCCCAAATCCTATCTGTTACTATAGATCACAACTTACAAAGGTGTAGTCCATACTGGATGTATGTTTAGTAGTCAATGTATCAACTATTACTTTTCTACCCCCTTCCCCCTCCCTGGAAAGAAAACTACAAAGTTATTTTTTTTAACACGATTGAGGTACCTGTATCCCGTGTCTTTTTTTCCATGAGATAATGAATAATAGTGCGTAATGGCTAAATCTCAGGCCACATAACAGATAGCTAGGGGTATACTTACTGAAGTGCCAATTTATAGCTGTAGAGATGTTGCCCATAGCAACCAATCAGATTCAACTTATCTTTTTTTCTAGCACCTTGTAGAAGATAATAGCTAGGATCTGATTGGTTGCTATAGGCAACATCTCCACTTCTATAAATCTGCACTTTAGTAAATATACCTCCTACACTGTACATAAATCCGTTTCAACCCTCAATTATGCAGGAAAGTTGTTAGCATCAATGAAGAGTAATACTGGCAACTGGGACACATTTATTGTGACCAACTAGGCACAACAGCAGCAGCAGCATGAGAGTATGACTAGACCATCATGAGAGGGTTTAACGTGATGCTCACATAGACTTATTTGATGCAGTTTTTGGCCAAGTATGCTGCCCTGATTTGCCTATGTTTTGCTTGGTCATCTTGTAATTTAGGAATTCATGTGAAACTTGCTGATTTTTGTACCTTAAATTGTTCTAACATTATCCTCTTTCCATATCGTATATTGTATTGTATTGTTCCTTTCCCTGGGACTCCCTAAAATGAGCTCCCAATACTTAGTTACTGAAAACATCTGCTAATTGCCTTTGACTGTAGAGGGGACTGACACAGGGCTTTAAGTTAGAAGAGCTCTGTGGCCATGCAGTCAGGAGATGACTATTAGTTCCCACCCTGCAGCAGTTTTTCTTTAGCTCAATAATTACAAGGACAACTAAATATAAGGTGTACACACCCTTTAAGTAGTATCCTTTACATAATAGCTTATGACAGTGGTTCCCAAACTGTGTGCCTAGGCACCCTGGGGTGCCTCAAGACACTTGCAAGGGGTGCCTTGGATTGGTGGTCCAGAACCAATTAAAATTATTTATGGTCAATGTAATAGGCAAAACCAGTGCTGGTGGCTGCTAATCATACAATATGTGGACAAACAGAAGCAAATCCTGTCCCTCACCACACAATTTAACTTATTGATAGATGACACATAAACACAATTCACTTTATTTAATATTTCTTTCTAAATGTCTCAATAAGAAGCTTTTGTCCTGGAGGTGCCGTGAGAAAAATTCTGATGCTCTAGGGCGCCGTGATTCCAAAAAGTTTGGGAACCACTGGCTTATGAGATTTTTACTACGGGTTGGCACAGGGCCATTGATTAATGGGTGACGATTCACTTTATCTTTTTAGAGCAATTCATAGCATTATATAATCAGCATTGTTTATCACGCCACAAAACTCTACAGCAGCGGTTCCCAACCCGTGGTACGCATACCCCTGGGAATATGCTGCGGACTGCTGAGGGGTTCTTAAAAACAAAGCTGGTAATGGCGGATCCAGACAGGGGTGGAAAGGATGATCGCCTCCCCTATACATGCCTCCGCACATTTGAGAAGCCGGCGTCTGTTCGATCATATGCAGCAGCTGCAGCCTTCCCTGACAGCACTGAGAGCCCGGAGCCTGCCGCCACCGCTGAGAGTCACTGGGGTGTGGTTTGGGATCAGGGTGCTCATGCTCCTGAATGTAGCGACCAGGGTGTCCGCTGTGTGATAACCGCATGGGGTTCCTGTGCAACAACACCTGGGTGCTCGGGGGGAGCAATGTGTAACTGGGTGCAACTTATGCCCCGGGCAGAACGGGTTAATGCAGGGAGTCCTCCTACCTAAAGTGATCTGCAGCCAGGCCCCTGTCATGTGCAGTAGGCATTTAAGGACGCCAAGAAGACGGCAGTGGAGGAGTGGGCACGGAAAGCTTTAATTGACTTACTGATTCAATTGTGTGTGTGTGTGTGTGTGTGTGTGTGTGTGTGTGTGTGTGTGTGTGTGTGTGTGTGTGGGAAGGGGAGCTGAGCTGAGGGGGAATGGGGTGGGCAGAGTTGGTGAAAAAAATTGTCAAATCAAAACTAAAAGCCTATAAATGCCATTTAAAGAGTCGTTGATTATTTAGCTAACCTAAGAACATTACTACCTAACAAAAACTTTTCTGGCAAGGACAGACAGGAGGGGGGGGATTTATGAGATGAGGGGGTACTCAAAAATGAAAGGCCTAATCAAGGGATACCGGAGAGAAAAAAGGTTGGGAACCGCTGCTCTACAGTGCCACCAGATAGTTGGTACAATAAAATAGAATCCGTACAAGGATGTACTACGTTTGCAGAGAATGAGCACTTATGCAGATTTTATGTTGTAGAATTTCTGAATTATCTACATTCTAGAAAAGCTCTTATGTACAGTATTCCTCTAATACAGAACTATTGTTATCCAGTCCAGTAGATACTGTACCAGCTGTTGTATTGGGACATTGTGTTCGGGATCCCGACTAGCGGTAACCGCTTCCCTTTGGAAAAGGGTCTAATACGTGACTCATGGTTCTGGTATGAATGGCCGACCATGCTAAGGTCGACATGGACTAAGTCAACACATTAAAATGGTCGACACGGAACAGGTTGGCGCATGAAAAGGTCAACATGGATTTTTTTAACTGTTTTTGGTGTTATTTTTTTTCTGTAACATGACCAGGAACCCCAATTAGTGTACCGCGTCCCCTTGCATGGCTCGCGGCTGCGGGCAAGGTGCCTTGCTCAGCCACCGTTGCACTCGGCACTGGTTACCGTTCCCAATCGTAGTCCACGTGGATGGTAAAGTATGAAAAAGTTAAAGAAACATTTTTTTTTTTTTTAAATCCATGTCGACCATTTCAAAGTCGACCAATAGTGGTCGACTTAATGACTGTCGACCTTAACATGGTCGACCATCCAAACGGATACCGTAACTCATTTCCTGGATTGTATTTTGAACCTTACAGTAACAGAAGATTTAACGACTTTCTGGTGATAAGTTACTAAAACTATGGCTACTTACAAATATTTTTTTATTTTATTTTTTAGAATTCGTGTAGAACATTTGCAGTAGTAACACCAACTGATTAATCGGTTTTATATTTACAGAATATCATAGATATGGTATCATATTTTGTTTATCTCCGCTTTAAAACATTTTTTTGTTTTTGTTTACTGGTCAACAATTCTTTAACCAAGTCAGGCATTTCTGAAAGTGAGCAGAAAGCCTTATATGTTTTCTATATTACATTTGTTGAAACCATCACTCTGCCGTGCCAGCCACAGGGATCAATGACCGTGGTGCTTTTTCTGGACTGGTCAGCATCCTGTGACTTAGTTTGTGGCTCTTTCTGACCCACATAACTCCATGTTTATCCTGTGCAGCTGATAGGAAGTGCCTGGAATTTGTCCAGAGAACCAGAGTGTCCTGGGCAGTTTACACAATGGATCCATACAAAGCTCCCACAATGCCTCTGTGTTTTAGACAGATGTCTGTACTCAGACCGGGCACTGCAGGGGGACAGTGGACTGCAGTATGTAGAAGCTTAGCATCATTCCTAATAGCCAGCTACATAAGCCTTGTTATACTGTATCAGCGGATCTACTAATGGCTCATTAGTTTTATGTAGGGCGTTCAATTGCTTCCGTTTCCCTTAATCCCTTTTTCTAGTTGTAACCCATTTTTTTTTTCAACACTTCCATATTGACACGGCCTGTACCTTGTGTTGATTTTACATACTGTGAAGCTTGAAACACAAGTAATGCTCCTGATCACCAGGAAATAAACTTTACTGTAAATGATGAATCCACTTATTGAACATTTAGATTAATTAAGATTTAATAGACCTGGAGGGTCAATTATGAAATTATGCTATATTCCCTGTATCCAGGTAGCAGGGGGATCATATACAGTCCATATCTTATGTCCAGCCCTTTGTTCTATTATTATAACTAGTATGATTTGCTGATTTATACACTACTTCTTGATGCCCATATGTCTTATTTGCTATTTATCATGTTATTGTTACTTTTTCTTAAATTATCAGTAAAACTAACAGCTTAAAAAAAAAAAGGAAAAGAAATCCACAGTGTAAGAAGCTATACATGAAGGTCAGATGTCTGAGTCTCTGAACAGATCTAGTGAAATCACAGCTGCTTTTGAACACATTACTTTACATGCTGCTCACACTTCTATAGTTGCACAGCTGCAACTGGTGTTAAAAATGATACTTTTTACCATTACTCTGTACTTCTGTGAAGTATCGTCTGTTGCCTCACCTACACCCCTCTGTCAGCAAACCCTGGATATCACTGCATGTCAGACACAATCAAATGTAGCATCACTGGCGTTTTCCTAATGCCATTGTGCAGCTACTGTAGCCTTTTTTTGTTGTTGCACTTAGCACATCCTCAATTTAAGCTGCCACTAGTAATAACTTCAAAATGACTATTGTACCAGATATGGTTCACATACAGTGCACTACGCACTACCATTATGTGAACCTAGACTGCCACCTAGTTAGGGGATCTCATACAGTGTTTTTAGGCCTCCGTAGTACCCCTACGTGAGAGAGAAGCAGCCAGCAGCTTCTTACCCGTTAAGGTGTCGTCTGCTACTCCTCATTGTCAGGGCTGGATTACCAGTTACGCAACCAAGGCCCCCACCTAGGGCTTAGGTCACAAAACGAGTGCCGCTATCGTCAGAAGGAGCCAATTTATATTTTGTTTACTGCGATTTGGGTGCCTAGCAACCGGGGACAGTGGACACACTTCCTGTGATGTTTCTGCTGTTCATTACAGGCTCATAATGCTGCAGCCATTTTCCATTTTATTGTATGGGGTGGGTGGTGGGGGATGCGGTCAAGATCTCGCCGGACGGAATCCCGGTGGTTGAAGTACCGACACCGGGATCCCGACTGGCACAATCCCAACATATTCTCCCTCTGTGGGTGTCCACGACACCCATAGAGGGAGAATAAATTAGTGTGCCGAGCGTAGCGAGGCACCCATAGACGTGCGCAGCACATTTTATTAGGGGGTGCACTTTTGGAGGGGTGTGTCTAGCATCGCCTTTTGGGCGTGTCTAGCACGATCTATTGACTGTCAACGCAATATAAAATATCCACCCTGGATATATGCAGATGCATTGTCAGATGTTGTGGTGTGCACCAAACAAACACCCCTGATGGCACTCACTGCAATTACACTGCTCCTCCTCAGCCTGGTGTGGCTCCCCCTCTCTTTCCCCTGCAAGCTGCAGCAGCTTACTTACAAGTCAGTCACTCACTGACACTGACAGACGCAGACTAGTACTGCTGCTGCTGGAAAAACGAGTGACCTGTCAATGCTGCTGCCGACCGCCTGCCAGTATTGAATTTGTCTTCCTAAAAGGAACGCTGGCTGCATGCTGCTCCTCACCAGTGGCTGGCGTTGGCATAGAATAGAAGGAGAGAGGTGGGCGTGTGTGACGGGTGGGCGTGCGAGCAGCATGATGTCATCATGTCACATCATGCTGTTTTTGTACATTGAGGTGGAGCCGGGAGTTTGAAAGCCGGTGGCAGTGTCTCCCTTGCTAACCCAGGCGTCCAGTCAGTAATGCAGTCCTGACAGGGTGCAGCGCAGAGGGAACAGTAATCAGCCTGCTCGGCGATCGCTGCATCAGGCATGTGAGATCGGGTTGCCAGACATTAGGGGGTGCCTGTGCGCACAAGGAACCCTCCCTGCGCACGCCTATGGAGGCACCGTGCCTGCAAGGGGCTGCGTTGCGCTCGACCCCCGGTGGGGATTGTGCCAGTCGGGATCCCGGTGTCTGTATTCCGACCGCCGAGATCCCGTCCGGAGGGATTTCGTACTGATCCCAGTGGTGGGACTGGTTTTATTGCTCTGTCTGTCCATCTCTCCATACCCTCCAACATGACCAATTCCATTAGGTACAAAATGCTCTGTTCCTGGACTTCTTTGCCAGTGGCAGTTGCAGAGGTGGGGCTGCGGCACAGTCCACAATTCAACTAGGGGAGCCTCACCAACTGTCAGTGAGTGCCAGGCGGCGATGTTTGGCAGTGTTTGGGGTGGCAGTTGGTGTGGCTCCCCTATTTGAATCTTGGACTGTGCCGCAGCCCCACCTCTGCAACAGCCACTGGCAAGGAAGTCCAGGAACAGAGCATTTTGTACCTAATGGAATGGGTCATGTTGGATGGTATGTCAGTATGGTGCCCCAAACGAGTATCTTGTCTAAGGCCATGAAAAGTCTTAATCATAGTTAGTGATACGCATGTGCCACACTCTTGGGGAGAGATGTACTAAGCTGTCATGTTACAGGCTGTGCACTACAGGTACATACATAGGAGGTTATTCAGGTTTGTTAGCAAACCAAAAAGCACACTAATGGGTAAAACCAAGTTGCTCTGCAGGTGAGGCAGATATAATAACATGTGCAGAGAGATTAGATTTAGGTGGGGTGTGTTCAAACTGAAATCTAAATTGTATTGTAAAAATAAAGCAGCCCGTATTTACAATACACAAACAATATAACCCACCAAAATCTAACTCTCTGCACATGTTACATCTGCCCCACCTGCAGTGCCCATTAGTGTGTTTTTTTGTTTGCTAACAAACCTAAATAATCCCATATGTGTGTGCTATATAAATAACTGGTAATAAATAAATAGTAACACACCGCAGCCTGTAAAAGTGGTTCAAGGGAATTCAACAACTACTGCCACATAGGCACTGCATAATTCAGTAATTCAGCTGCCTGCTGCAACTAGTGAGACTGTGCTTATGTTTCGTACACAGCCTCCCCCTGCAGGTGTACTTTGAACCTGTGTTGCTTATAGCTGTTGCCACTGAAGCATAGTACGGGTATTTGTTTTTCTTATACACGAAAGCCCTGCACATATCTTAATTCACAATCTAGGATTCAATGCTAGATGTCCTTAAGTTTTGACTTTATGAACTATAGGTTATGGCAACGGTGGCCAACCCGTGGCTCTCGAGCCGCATGCGGCTCTTTCATCTGCCGCATGCGGCTCGGTCAGCTCCTGGCCACCGCTGCTCCCAGCCCGAGACACACGCACGCCTCTCCGGCGGCGGCGTCTCTTTTCGTACGGCGCCGGCCCGTGAGCCAATCGGAGCTCGCGGACCGGCAGCTAAGGCTCCTGATTAGCTGCCGGACCGCAAGCTTTGATTGGCTCACGGACTGGCGCCTAATTCAAGAGAGACACCGCCGCTGGAGAGTGAGCACTGAGCAGCAGCAGCGCGGTGAGCGGGGCGCAGGGGCTGGTGAGCACTGTGGGGACATGTATCTGCACTGGGGGCAAAGCAGGCACTGTGGGGACATGTGTATCTGCACTGGGGGTCATAGCTGGCACTGGGGGCATAGCTAGCACTGGGGACATGTGTATCTGGCACTGGGGGCATAGCTGGCACTGTGGGGACATGTGTAGATGGCACTGGGGGACATATCTGGCACTGTGGGAACATACTGTATGTATCTGCACTGGGGGCTTATCTTGCACTGGGGGCATAGCTGGCACTTTTGGGACATATGTATCTGCACTGGGGGCATATCTGGTACTGTGGGGACATGTGTAGCTGGCACTGGGGGCATAGCTAGCACTGTGGGGACATACTGTATGTATCGGCACTGGGGGCATAGCTGGCACTTTGGGGACATAGGTATCTGCACTGGGGGCTTATCTGGCACTGGGGGGACATGTGTAGCTGGCACTGGGGGCATAGCAGGCACTGTGAGGACATATGTATCTGGCACTGGGGGCATAGCAGGCACTGTGGGGACATATGTATCTGCACTGGGGGCATATCTGGCACTGTGAGGACGTGTATTTAGCACTGGGGGCATAGCAGGCACTGTGGGGACATGGGTATCTGCACTGGGAGCATATCTGGCACTGGGGGCATAGCGGGGCACTGTGGGGACATGTGTATCTAGCACTGGGGGCATATCTGGCACTGTGGGGACATATGTATCTGGCACTGTGGGGACATATATGCCCCCACAGTGCCAGATACACATATGTCCCCACAGTGCCAGATACACATATGTATCTATCTGGCACTGTGGAGGCACCCATTTTTTGGCATTTTTATATGTACTGTACTGGGGCATTATATGTATGTGGCACTGTACAACATGACGAAAAATGGGGTTATGATATGAGGTCATACCGAAAGGTGTGCGTACAAAAATGGGGTGTGGCTTTGTGACAACTATGCCACGCCCCAATTTTTGCACGCGCGCCTACGGCGCACGCATGATAGTGCCTCTTGCTCTTGACTACAGATCTTTTCTGGCTCTCTGCTTCTGACTGGTTGGCCATCCTCGGGTTATGGGGTTCTAAACCTAGTGGGCCTTTATATTCTGAACACCTTCCTTTGCTTCATGTGATTTTATTATCTATACTTTTAGAACAAATCCTGTCAGTTTAACCCTACATATTATTTGTATTGATAAATGTATTTTGCATGCTTCCTCAAAGTGCTATAATATATGTCTGGGGTACTCCACTCCAGTTCTTAAGTATCCCCAACAGGTCATGGTTTGTGGATTTTGGTAATCTTACACAGGTGAGATAATCAATTTTACCGGGTGACCAGTTATCTTACCTGCTTCCACAGACAGAGATCCTGAAAACATGACCTGTTAAGAAAACTTGAGGGTTGATAATCTTGAGAACCACTGCTGTATGTTATTGTTGTTTTTATGTTAAGTGAAAATTAATACCATGGAAAGTTGTCTTTTGGCTTCCCACTTTCTTAGCGGATTCTGAGGAAACCAAAAGTAATGAACGTTGTTCACAGAGCTAAAGTGTGATTAAGCTCTATACAGAGTGGAGCATAGTTGCCTACCCTCCAGCATCCTGTGGGAGAGTCACGATTCATGGTGGAGAACCCCGCAAATCCTAAACTAAACCTCGGATTGCCCACTGCCCCGTGAGCTTGGATATGATGGAGACGGGACCTGCAGCCCTGCAGGCATGGCCGGCTCCAGGCCTACTAGCACCCTGAGAGAGAAAATGTAAAAGCGCCCCCCAACCCCTATGCGCGCGCCTTCGGCGCGCGCGCTTCGGGGGGAAGTGGGCATGGCCTCGTAACTTCATATTATCAAACTAGAAATAAATATATTTTTTCACACCCCCTCTATGCACACAATTAGCAGCCTTACGCAGAACAGCCACAGTAGTGTTCCTTACACACAATGTCTCCAGTGTAGTGCCAGATACACATAATGTGCAGTGCCAGCTACACATGACATGCCCCGCAGCAGTGCCAGCAACACATGACATGCCCCGCAGCAGTGCCAGCAACACATGACATGCCCCGCAGCAGTGCCAGCAACACATGACATGCCCCGCAGCAGTGCCAGCTACACATGACATGCCCCGCAGCAGTGCCAGCTACACATGACATGCCCCGCAGCAGTGCCAGCTACACATGACATGCCCCGCAGCAGTGCCAGCTACACATGACATGCCCCGCAGCAGTGCCAGCTACACATGACATGCCCCGCAGCAGTGCCAGCTACACATGACATGCCCCGCAGCAGTGCCAGCTACACATGACATGCCCCGCAGCAGTGCCAGCTACACATGACATGCCCCGCAGCAGTGCCAGCTACACATGACATGCCCCGCAGCAGTGCCAGCTACACATGACATGCCCCGCAGCAGTGCCAGCTACACACAATAGGCCCCGCAGCAGTGCCAGCTACACATGATAGTGTTCACGTTTTAGGGCAGGGTGCTGATCACAAGGAGGGCACATTTTTAAGTAAGGAGGGCAAAAATGATGTACATACTGTAATGTTTGGTGCTCCTCCACCCACATGCAGAAGCAGGGACAGTGCGCGCCGAAGGCGCGCAGCAAAAATTTAGGGGCGTTGCTTCGTGGGGAAGGTGCATGACCACAGAATAGTGGCAATTCGCATTACACCACATAGTAGTGCAGCTAATACACATTGCACCAGGTAGAACCTCCTATACTCTTTGCGCCAGGCAGCGCACGTTAGACACTTTGCGCCAGGCAGCGCACGTTAGACACTTTGCGCCAGGCAGCGCACGTTAGACACTTTGCCTAGCCACAGACGCCTAGTAGATACACTACATGATATGCCCCCCAGCAGTGCCAGCTACACGTGACATACCCCCCAGCAGTGCCAGCTACACGTGACATGCCCCCCAGCAGTGCCAGATACATAAATGGCCACACAGTGCAGATATGCCCACAGTGCCAGATACATAAGTGCCCCCACAGTGCCAGATACATAAGTGCCCCCACAGTGCCAGATACATAAGTGCCCCCACAGTGCCAGATACATAAGTGCCCCCACAGTGCCAGATACATAAGTGCCCCCACAGTGCCAGATACATAAGTGCCCCCACAGTGCCAGATACATAAGTGCCCCCACAGTGCCAGATACATAAGTGCCCCCAGTGCCACAAAATATAAATGCCCCCCACAGTGCAGATATGCCCCCACAGTGCCAGATACATAAATGCCCCCGTGCCACAAAACATAAAAGCCCCCACAGTGCAGATATGCCCCCACAGTGCCAGATACATAAATGCCCCCAGTGCCAGAAACATAAATGCCCCCAGTGCCAGAAACATAAATGCCCCCAGTGCCAGAAACATAAATGCCCCCAGTGCCAGAAACATAAATGCCCCCAGTGCCAGAAACATAAATGCCCCCAGTGCCAGAAACATAAATGCCCCCACAGTGCCAGAAACATAAATGCCCCCACAGTGCCAGAAACATAAATGCCCCCACAGTGCAGATATGCCCCCACAGTGCCAGATACATAAATGCTCGCAGTGCAGATATGCCCCTACAGTGCCAGATACATATATGCCCCCCCGTGCCACAAAACATAAATGCCCCCACAATGCAGATATGCCCACACAGTGCCAGAAACATAAATGCCCCCACAGTGCAGATATGCCCCCACAGTGCCAGAAACATAAATGCCCCCACAGTGCCAGAAACATAAATGCCCCCACAGTGCAGATATGCCCCCACAGTGCCAGAAACATAAACGCCCTCACAGTGCAGCTATGACCCCACAGTGCCAGATTTTCACTTACATGTCACTGCGGTGCTGGGAGCCGGGAGGGGGAGTACTGCTGTGGGCGCGGGCGGGTGGGCGGACGGATGAACACTTCTGTATGCGCGCGCGGCGCCGGCGTCTAACGTCAGACGCCGGTGCCGCACATCACGCTGCATAGCGCGCACACAAGCGGCCGGGACACTGATTGAAGGCTGGCTCCAGACAGGAATATGGCGGCCGCAGCGTGCGGTGCCCTATAAGAGTGGCGACCCGCGCGGCCGCTCTAGTCGAACATGCCTGGAGCCGGCCCTGCCTGCAGGAGAGGAGCGATCAAGGACGAAGGCAGGCCAACACTAACCTCCTTGATCTGCTCGCTCAGCCTAGACAGGAGGTGTGTTTACTTTCACTTCCTGTCTGAGGCTGCTGACAGTCACACACAGAGGCTCGAGGGAAAAGCAGCTGCAGGACCTGCCCCAGCCAACACACACTGACAGCATGGGAGGACACAACCAAAAGAGAGCTGGATGAGGGGGAAGGCAGAGGCATGGAGGGAGGGAGACCAGGAGAGTGGGGTCTTGGGCTGGTGACGCTAAGCAACTTCCTCCATATTCTGCCGTCAGTTCTTCTTACTCATGAAAATCAGTTACCGTAATTGCTTTGCAAGAAATTGGTGATCTCACTGAAGCAGGTCCTCCTAAACTTCCAGCATAACTTTGCATTGTATTTTTCTGCATTATTAGATGTTATGAGAGTTTTAAAATGTCTATTCAGCAGTGACGTTTGCAATGGCAAATGTAATTTTGGAACAGAGACAACTAGCAGAGGTCAGAGGCGAATCCAGAGGGGCAGCAGTTGGGGAGATTGCCGACCTTACCAGACTTAGCTGGGGTGTAGGGTTGCATCTTTACCACTGGCCGGTTCATTTTGAATGTTTTGATCAACCAGCTGCTCTAAATGTGTTTTAAAACCAATTGGTTTTGGCTGGGCAGCATCATCTATCTGTGTGTCCTGCGCAAGTCGAGGATATGCAATGTATGAATTCACAACTACTACTTACAGACTTTGACAGTGATTGGCACTGATAATTCACCAATAAGTGTTGGGAGGTCTCCACGCATTTATTGTTGAGCAGTTGGAACGGGATGTAATTATGTGACAGTCGGTCACCATACCATCGCCTGCATCACGACCCCTCAAAATCCCAATAGTCGGCATGCCGACTGCCAGGGACTATTCCCACTCGTGGGTGTCCACAACACCCATAGAGTGGGAATAGAACCTGAGGCGAGTGCCCTTGCCCCCCCCCCCCCCCCCCCACTCCGGCATTTTAAACTCCAGTATCCTGGCGCCGGTATGGTGACCGGCGGGATCCAAAACGCCGGTCACCCATACCCAACCTGTTGTAACTATCTATTAATAAGAGTGCATGTGGCTGTCAAATGGTTTGTACAACGTGCAGGACTGTAGAGTCGGTAAGCCAAACCTTCCACTCTGACTTCTCTATTTTCGAAGGTTTGACTTACTAACTCCACAGTCCTTGAGAGATGACAAGGGACCTCAGGAGAAACGGGTAATTTAATCAGATTTCTCCACAGATCTGGGTATTGAGTTAAATAAGATACTATACAGATTAGGAATGGGGACTTTGTATTATAATGTCACCAGGCGTCATGGTTCTGAGTGGATGAGGGTGTGCTCTCTGCTAACCCACACACCCCTATAAGAGAAGTTTAGACCGGTTCCTGGGAAGGAGTCATTGTAGATGGTTTGCAGAGGTCAGCTATGTTGCTTGTCTACAAATGGTGGAGGTAGATGTTTTGTTGGCTGAACCAATATTAATTAGAATGCTTGCCTATGAGATAATGAACAACAAATGGAGGTGAGATCGGTGGATGCCATTCTGTGTTCTTAGGAATATTTGTTCTCTGATATCACTGATGTAAGTAATTGTAAGGTAGTATTCTCATTTATAATGGTTGAGATCACAGAATGGCAGTCTTCACTGTGTGGGGCGACAGACCAACTTTACATTGCAGAGGAATGAAAAGAATATTACAGACTGTCTAATTGACGTCTTTTCAGAGAAGGGTGGAGCTGTCTTCTTAACTGTCCCCTGTCCTGCGAGCGCATGATGAAAATGACCACTGTGTGGTGACAAATATGTCTTGCTGCAAATGACAATGCACACGTAGTTATTAAACAAACAGCAGGCTGCGATTTCAAGTGCCTTTTGCTCTCCAGAATGGCAATGAAAAAGACGCAGCTAGTGACATTGCTGGAAGATGTGGAAATCGGCAGCTGGTTTCCGCCTCCTGAATCCCAGCCCCTTTGTAATTCCACAGTAGCTCTAATAACAGGCTTGCTGTGTGAATGGACATTGTTCACAACAAAGCTGAGCTGTATAAGACACTCTAGAGATGATTTTTGCGCATACAGTTTACTATAGTGCTTCAATTTGGGAAAATCCACTCGAGTTAGGACTTTCCATCAGTGTATGATCGATGACGAGCCGGCCCGATTAGGAGTGTGAATACAGTTTGTGTGCGTGGGTGTTTGTATGTTTGTGTAATTTATATATACTGCCAACTGTGAATGCAGCGCTTTAAAGGATTACAACAGAGTGCAATATGGCAAGTCATGCAGTATAGTATACAGGAATAAATATTGTGAATGAACGTGTGGTTTTGTTTTTCAAACATCATTATTAGAATTAAGAATAAGCCACTGAACCAATAATAAAAACTGATGTCATTAGGTATTCTGGTGGTGATATATTATATTTTATCACTTTAAATTCCAATTTAAAGCTGGCTACACACTGATACAATCATTTTGCTGATCCTTGGTTTACATCCGATATCAATGAAATGGGCAAATCACTGTATCTGTGTGTATGCAGTGCTGATGCAGGAGTGGAAGCCGATAAATGGCCTAATTGTATTATTTTCATTGATTGGTTATAAGCCCTTATTTGTTAGCAAATTTCATAGAATAATAAAAAAGGCACTATGACATTTTTTTTATTTTTTATTATGTGTACATACTTACGAAGTAGGACAGCTTACAGGGGCAGTATGTGCATGTCCTACCCATGTACACTCCATTCAAAATGGCATATGGTACAGTACAGTTACTGGTACTTTTTGGGTTGACAGCACCAACATAAGCATCCAAGTGCCGCACCTAGGCACGTGCCTAATGGGACATTTGCCACTGCCAATCAGCTGCCTTGTGTACCCAACTTTAGGTTACTGTACAACTAAGAGATCGGCTCATGTAGTAGGTGCCTGATTCACAGTTAAAGCACATCAGCTTGCAGAGTGTATCTTGCATGGTTTCATTATGTGCATGCTCCAGAACAATACACAAACAAGGGCAGTGTACCACCCTACTCATTTCAGTCACATCCGCAATCCAGGGGGGACTAATTGGACCGTAAAAGAACATTCTCATGTTTCAGGGAGACCGTGTTAATGGAACCGCGGGTTATGTAGTGCTATTTGTAGAGCTATATTTTGCATCGGATGTACAAGTACGCACTAGTATCAAACTGAGCTTACAGATAATGGTGTTCCGCTCACAAAGATCCGTACAGTCTGCACACATGTAAAAAATAAAAATATGCATTTATTTCATGCACACAATGGGGGATATTTAATTGTTTGAAAAGTCAGTTGGGTGTCTGTTCTAATAGATCCCTTAGAATGTAAGCTCTCACGAGTAGGGCCCTCTTCCCTCATGTGCTTATACGTTTCTTACTTTAATAATCCTCAACTGCCCAGATCCCGCAGTTTTTTGGCCACCTGGAACTTATCTCTATGTTTACTGGTGTAGTTATGCTTCGTTATCCTGTACTTGTCCTATATTGTCTTCAACTGTAAGTCACTGTTTTCCTGTTTTGATTATGTGCATATGTACTCTGTAATTGGGCGCTGCGGAACCCTTGTGGCGCTAGCTATATAAATAAAGGATAATAATAATTGGAAAAAAACAGACACCCAACTGACTTCAAACATTTGAATTCCACCCAATGTGTTTGTGCAGTAAAGTTAATCCTATGGTAAACAGTTGCTATATACAATACATCTTTTGGCCACTTTTTCAATAATTAAACATCAAATAAGCAGTCTAGTTATTTTTCTTAGTATGGTTCAGTACAACACACACACACACACACACACACACACACACACACACACACTAGGTTTAAGTTTTGTCAGCAACCAATTAACCTACCTAGTATTTGTTTGAAATATGGGAGGAAAGTGGAGTTCCCGGAGGAAACCCACGCAACCACTGGGAGAACATACAAACTCCATACATTTAAAGCTGTAGTGAGAATTAAACCCCACGACGTCTGTGCTGTGATGCAGTATTAGTAACCATTACACCAACTATGTTGCCCTATATATTAACTAATGTATATCCAGAATTACAGGAAAATATAGCAACCAAATAATTACTGACTGGTTGTTACTGGTATTGAGTGTTCTGCACCTAGAAATGTCAGAAAGTAATGTATTTAAATTGCCTCTATTTGATTTACAAAATGTGATAAATGATTAGTCCCTGGGGCAAATGTGTGTTACTGTGAATTGCTATCCAAATTCTGTGGCCGTTCAATAAACACTTTGTTTTCCCCCAAAAAAATGTTTTCTTTTGTTTGTGTTGAATGATCTGAGCTAGCAATGAGATTTCTTTAATTTATATGGTAGACAAACCCAACAATGAATTATTTTAACATTACTAAAAAGGAAACTTGCTCTCATAGCTGCTAATACCATTGTGAGCCTGAGGGAAGGATGTTTTACCTCCGCAATAGTGCAGTTCCAGCATAATGATGCTGAGCAATCAACACTTCTGGGTTTCATTAAGCAGAGCAGCGAGGGGCTGGTAATGTGTATCTGTCCTAAATATCATTATGCAGTATGTGTATATGAGTGTGAAAGGGAGGCCCATCAAGCAGAGCAGATTTCTTTCATCGCTGATGTAAGTTACACTTATAATTTAAGCAAGACATGTTCCATCAAAGGGAGGAGGTTGTGTTCTCTGCAGGAAATCAAGATGAATTGATGCACATTGTTGTCCTTTTGTTCTCCCTATCACTCTGGTCGAGATAAGAAAACACTATCTGATGTTGCTGTAACCAACGGCAGCCGAGGGAAACTGAGCAGGCATGGAGGAGCTGGCAGATACAGATGTCATGCTGATGTATGATAAGTCAGGAGAGTCCTCATCACTTATGTGGCCAGTACTCTGCCAGTGGCTGCTGCTATCTACACTGTGCAGGTCTTATTTAAATGACCACTAGCCAGAGGAAAATACATATGGCGTTACTTATATAATACATGAATATATATGTATTTTGGTTTCCAAACATCAACAGGCTTTTAAGTTGTTGACATTCCCTTTACATAGGCTGTACAGTGTGCTTACTGACAGGACGTCTGCCCTTGTGTTGAAACAGATCCCTTCTGACAATCAGACACTTATTGTAGGTGGGTACCTACCTACACATCTATACAATCCTCTGATATCGGTAGAGCAGCCCGTCCATTGTGTAGGAGTCTACGCTGTGCTGATGCAGGAGCGTCAGCCAACAAATGGCTTCTAACGCTTCTGCAATGGTCGGTGTTAGGACGGTATACTATTAGCCCTGTTGAGTATGGGGATTATCGGGCTATCCTGATAAAGCATGTTGGTTTTTTTTCCCCAACTTCCCGGACCCATGTGTTATCGAGGCTCTGAAAGGCTGCTTATCTGAGATTATGCTTCGGGTGGTATAATCCCCAATAAGTGCTGGCATTGTAGGATAAGCGCGCAGTCATCGGGGCTAATAGGGATCAATTAGCAGCAGTAAATTACCTCTCTTGCGACTGTTCCTGCTGTCACTGACCGGCGCTGCATACATTCTATCCTTGCGCCGGTCAGAAATCCCCCAGCGGCATCTGCTGCTCCGTTTAAAAAACAAAACAAAAACCTTTTGCTTTTGTATACACAATCCCTGATTGTCAGAACCGACAGCCAGGGACAGTGCTATTGGCAACAACGGCTGCAGCTGCTGAAATTGATAGCTGCAACTGTCAGACCAGTCAGTGCCACTGATCAATCATACATTGGCTGGCGCATAGGTGCGTTATCTTAAAGTTAGCATCGCTAATAATGATGGGGGCGCCTAGCTCCCCTGTAATTTAACCCACAACCCCTCTTTAATACATGGAGGAGAAGCGGTATCAGCTCACATAACTGCACTGATACCACTAAACTCCATAATGACTAATAACACATCTACGCCAGTATGTATTCTGTGACCCTCTATTAATCGCTAATTGAAGATTCCTGGTGTATTCTTAAGTAGGCGCCTTATAGAACACTACTGTACAGCGCCATCTAGAATTTTGTCAACTTATAAACTTACCAAGAAGTGTAGCTAGGCTGTAGTAGCGGACAGCCACAGAAGCCTGTTTTACTGCTATATGCTAGTTTGAGTATCTGTTCAACTATATGGGGGATTGTTTGTGTGCAAGCAGAAACAAATGCTACCCATTTATTTTGTGCTGGCCTCTGTAACAGTCATCATTACTCTTATAGCCACATGCTAGGTTCAAGAGATCGGTCAGAAATAGGCATCCCTTCCCTGAATCACACAGAGCTTTTGATGCACGCTATAGCACTCCTGTGACACTCCCACAAGGCACAGTGGTTCTAAGCAATTGCTTTGGCACCGCCCAGATAACGTACAAAACTGCCCTATTTTGTTGAAAGCCAAATCTGGCCAAGTTACATCCGATTCAGACAGACGTACATATGCAAAAACGGGTGTAGTATATTATGCCGGCGGTCGTGCTCCACCCGCAAAAACAATCCCCATTTGTGCCATGAAGTGAGATCTGTGTGACTCCGAATAAGCCATATTATGCATTCTAATATACAGGTTGAGTATCCCATAGCCAAATATCCGAAATACGGAATATTCCAAAATACTGACTTTTTTGAGTGAGAGTGAGATAGTGAAACTTTTGTTTTTTGATGGCTCAATGTACACAAACCTTGTTTAATACACAAAGTTATTAAAAATATTGTATTAAATTACCTTCAGGCTGTGTGTATAAGGTGTATAAGAAACATAAATGAATTGTGTGAATGTACACACACTTTGTTTAATGCACAAAGTTATAAAAAATATTGGCTAAAATGACATTAAGGCTGTGTGTATAAGGTGTATATGAAACATAAATACATTCTGTGCTTAGACTTGGGTCCCATCGCCATGATATCTCATTATGGTATGCAATTATTCCAAAATACGGAAAAATCCCATATCCAAAATACCTCTGGTCCCAAGCATTTTGGATAAGGGATACTCGACCTGTAGTACAAAGAATTTAATACATAGAAATTAGACAATGTAGAGATACCACTCTGTCGTATACTGTAAAGCTGTTGCGAACCTGCCATAATATATGTATTCTGGTTGCTATGTGGAAAGGCTTGCAGTGTTTAGACGTGGCATTGAATAAGCCTGTGCTGGAGAAATGTCATTCACTGTATATAATACAGTAGTTCTGTTCTTTAAAAACAGAAGACGTGCACTCGTTTGTAACACGGTATTGCCATATAAGTCCAAAAGAAATATGCAGTGCATGTAACAATATAAATCCATAATTCATTTCTCGATTGCAAAATTCATTCCTTAACTAACAGCAGCAGAGTAGTTTTAGTTAATATAAAATGTATATTATGAATGTTCTAAAAATAAGGTTTTATATTCCACATTTTGCCTCCCTAGTATAAACATGTCAGTCAGAAAATGCAGCTCCCCAGCCATCTGAAACACTGCCACTTGTTTTCCTCTTTTTGCGGCAACTCCGTTGCTCTTTTGTTTGCCATTGTATTATATCTAGATTAGGGGTGGGCAAAATACGGCCCGCGGGCCGGATGCGGCCCACAAACCGATCCTGCCTGGCCCACTGCCTCCCACCAGCGAGCAATGACAAGCGGCCCGACTGCTTGTCATTGCTCTGCAGTACCTTCAAGCTGCCGATGCAGTCTCCCTTGCTGCTGCTGCACGGCGCCTCCAGAGTCCCCAGTGACCACGGCTGTGTTAAGCCGAAAAAGGGGCGGAGCTACGTGCCGATAGGGGGCGTGGTTACACGGGACCTAAGGGGGCGGGGCTACACGGGACAAGAGCAGACTACTACAGATCAATCCTTCCTGCCACTACCAGCCAGATCAGTGAGTTACTGGAAAAAGTGAGTGAAAGAAATAAAGTGTGTGTGTTAGTGTGTGTATATTTGTGTGTGCGGGCAGTGGCGTCAGACTGTTTTTAGGTTGGGGGTAGAGGTCTTTAGCTCTCGCTGTACCAACCCCTCCCGTGTTCTGTCACCATGTCACCCCCCCATGTTCTGTCACAGTGTCACCCCCGTGTTCTGTCACTGTCACCCTAGTGTTCTGTCACCCCCCGTGTTCTGTCACTGTGTCACCCCCACCGTGTTCTGTCACTGTGTCACACCCCAGTGTTCTGTCACCCCCCCCCCCCCGTGTTCGGTCACTGTGTCACCCCCACCGTGTTCTGTCACCGCGTCACACCCCAGTGTTCTGTCACCGTGTCACACCCCCGTGTTCTGTCACTGTGTCACACCCCCGTGTTCTGTCAGTGTCACACCCCCGTGTTCTGTCACTGTGTCACACCCCCGTGTTCTGTCACTGTGTCACACCCCCGTGTTCTGTCACTGTGTCACACCCCCGTGTTCTGTCACCCCCACCGTGTTCTGTCACTGTGTCACCCCCACCGTGTTCTGTCACTGTGTCACCCCCACCGTGTTCTGTCACTGTGTCACCCCCACCGTGTTCTGTCACTGTGTCACCCCCACCGTGTTCTGTCACTGTGTCACCCCCACCGTGTTCTGTCACTGTGTCACCCCCACCGTGTTCTGTCACTGTGTCACCCCCACCGTGTTCTGTCACTGTGTCACCCCCACCGTGTTCTGTCACTGTGTCACCCCCTCTCCCCCCCGTGTTCTGTCACTGTCACACCCCACTGTGTCACACCCCCGTGTTCTGTCACTGTGTCACACCCCCGTGTTCTGTCACTGTCACACCCCCGTGTTCTGTCACTGTCACACCCCCGTGTTCGGTCACTGTGTCACACCCCCGTGTTCTGTCACTGTGTCACACCCAGGGCCGGTTCAAGGGCGCTCTGCGGCCCGGGCAGGAAAAGGGGCGTGGCCTAATACAGGGGGCGTGGTCCGTTACGCCCCCTGTACATTGCTAGCGCCGCTTGAATGCTGAGCGGTGCGCGATGACGTCATCGCGCACCGCACAGCAAAAGGTCCTCTCCACGAAGGTAAACTAGACGCTATGCGTCTAGTTCCCTTCGTGGAGAGGACCTTTGCTGTGCGGTGCGCGATGACGTCATCGCGCACCGCTCAGCAAAGGTCCTCTCCACGAAGGGCAACTAGACGCATAGCGTCTAGTTCCCTTCACAGGAGGCGGACGGGGACGGCAGCGGGCAGCGGACGGGGGACACAGCGGGCAGCAGTGGCGGATCTTGCCACGGTGCGGCGCCCTCCGGATGGCGCCAGCGCCCTCCAGATGGCGCCAGCGCCCTCCGGAAGGCGGCGCCCCGGGCAAAAGTCCTGCTTGCCCGTGGCAAGA
Organism: Pseudophryne corroboree; assembly: GCF_028390025.1. Taxonomy (NCBI): domain Eukaryota; kingdom Metazoa; phylum Chordata; class Amphibia; order Anura; family Myobatrachidae; genus Pseudophryne; species Pseudophryne corroboree. Next base: position 392,865,768 of record NC_086446.1, on the reverse strand, counting down.
TCCGCTACTGGTCACACCCCCATGTTCTGTCACTGTGTCACACTCCCGTGTTCTGTCACTGTGTCACACTCCCGTGTTCTGTCACTGTGTCACACTCCCGTGTTCTGTCACTGTCACACTCCCGTGTTCTGTCACTGTGTCACACTCCCGTGTTCTGTCACTGTGTCACACTCCCGTGTTCTGTCACTGTGTCACACTCCCGTGTTCTGTCACTGTGTCACACCCCCGTGTTCTGTCACTGTGTCACCCCAGTGTTCTGTCACCGTGTCACCCCCACCGTGTTTTGTCACTGTCACTCCCCCCCGTGTTCTGTCACTGTCACACCCCCCCCCCCCCCCCCGTGTTCTGTCACTGTGTCACCCCCCGAGTTCTATCACTGTGTCACACCTTTCCCCAGGGGCCATAAGACACTGGATAATTTGCTTGCTGCGCAATGATTATCCCAAATAAAATGTTAATGTGTAAAAGGGGGCTCTACCTGCTGTAATGTGTAAAAGGGGGCTCTACCATCCATACTGTGTAAAAGGGAGCTCTACCTGCCATAATGTGTGTAAAAGGGGCTCTACCTGCCATAATGTGTGTGTAAAAGGGGCTCTACCTGGTGTAATGTGTGTAAGTGGCGCTACTGTGTGGCGCAATTTGAATAAATATGAATCTGTATTATTTTTTGGCCATGCTCCTTCCACACCAAGCCACGTCCCTATATTTTTGGCACGTGGGGGGGGGGGGCCTTCTATTTTATGCGTGGCCCAAGGATAGTGACAAGAAAGTGTCAAGTGGCCCCTCAGCTGAAATAATTGGCCACCCCTGATCTAGATAGATAGATAGATAAGGGGGGGAAGGGGGGGGGGGCGGTGCCTTGGACTGCATACCCTAATTACAAACATATTGAGAGGTGCTATTATGCAGGAGACTTGTAGTTCAGGACACAAATAAAATATAATGCAGATGCACTCTGTAGTACCAAGCACTGCTAATAAGAATTATAATGAACTCTGTATTCTGACATAGATCAAAATCGAGGTGCTTGGCACACTTTTTGGGCGAAAAATATGGACCCACCAAACAGCGTCCTGGTGACCTCATCTGGTTCAGGTCAAGGAAGTGAAATATTAGTAAAAAAAATAATAAGGTGCTAAAAAGGTGCTGAATTAAGTATTACAATGTGATGCCCCAAAGCAGGCAGGCCACACCAACTCAGGGGGCCCCGGGCCCCAAACATCCCTAAAACAAATTAATTGTATAACTTTCTTCAGGACTTACCATCAAAGTGCATTTACCAATATCTGCAAATGCTAGACATCCATACTAATCAAAAACACCCTTGGGCAGGTAGGAGGGTTGCCATCCAAGTTGAAGGAGTCTCCGCGTTCAAGTGTGCAATGTACACTAGATAGAATGCCTGGTTTGCTTATATCTAGGCGCAGATGTACAAAGCCTTGGAGTGTGACAAAAATTGGAGAGAGGTAACGTACCAACCAATTAGCACCTGTCCTTTTTCATACACAGCCTGTAATATGGCAGTTAGGAGCTGTTTGGCTGGTACTATGGCCCAAATGTATTAAGCCTTAACAAGAGATAAAGTGGAGATGGATAAAGAGTGATGAATGACCAGCCAGTCAGATCCTAACCGTCATTTTTCAAACACAACCTGTGACGTGGCAGTTAGGAAGCTGATTGGCTGATCATTTATCACTCTTTCTCCATCTCCACTTTATTTCTTGTTATGGCTTAATACAGTGGTAGCCAACCCTGGTCCTCAAGAGCTACCAACAGTTCACGTTTTCCAGCTCACCTGGCAGGTGCATAGGTGCAGTTATTACTGTCACATTTTAAAAGATCCACAGGTGGACTCTGTGAGGAGACCTGGAAAACGTGAACTGTTGGTAGCTCTCGAGGACCAGGGTTGGCTACCCCTGGCTTAATACATTTGGACCTACATCTGTCTCCACTTTATCTTTTTTCATGGCTTAGTACATATGCCCCCTAGTAACTTATTACTGTGCTGTGCAGGTGAGTTGCTTCGAGGCAAAACTTATTTATTTATTTAGTGTTTTTTTTATTTATTTATTTTATTGCCAGTTTCTTCTATAGCACAGCATATTTCATTGCACTTTACAATTGAAACAACAGTGATAACACAAAACTGGGTGATAACAGACAGACATAGAGGTAGGAAGGCCCTACTTGCAAGCTTACAAGCTATAGGGAAATAGGCATTGATACACAAGGATGTGTGGACTGTAAAGAGGGGATGTAATTAGATATGATTTATGAAGGTTCTGCGGGTGGTTATGGAATTTCATAAGCTTGCCGGAAGAGGTGACTTTTCAGGGAACACTTGAAGGTTTGAAGACTAGAGGAGAGTCTTGTTGTACATGGGAGGACATTCCACAGTAGGTGCAGCCAGAAGGTTAGCCTGCAATTGTAAATGGGAGCGAGTAATGCATGTGGATGAGAGATGCAGATCTTGTGCAGAGCGGAGAGGTCAAGTTGGGCTATATTTTGAGATAAGTGAAGAGATGTATATTGGTGTAGTTTTCTTTAATAGCCTAATACCCCTTTTCCACCTACGAGCACGTGTCGCAGGCGGGAGCCTGACAAGGGTGCTGCCCGGCTGCGACCCGTGCTCAGCCCCTTTCCCATCAGCAGTCATCAACCCGGCATATTGCCGGGTTGGTGGCGCTGCTAGTGACGCGGCAGGTGCGGCGCTGGAAGATCACATGATCTCCCAGCGCCGCCCTTCCATACAGTGTAAACGGGAGCTGTGTCGCATCGACACGGCTTCCGTTTACACTACACCTTACACGGGTAGGATTCTCGGGTCACTTGATCCGGGTTTTTGCGGGGGGACCCTTTTCCACTTGCAAAAAACACGGGTAAATGCGCGCCTCCGTGCATTTACCCGTGTTTTTTGAGCTAGTGGAAAAGGGGTCTTAAATACATTCAGCCAGTGGAGGAACTGAAAGAGTGGAACAGCAGATGAACGTCTAGCGAGGAAGATTAGCCTCGCAGCTGCATTCAAAAAGAATTGTAATAGTGAGAGTCTTTTTTGGTGAGACCAGTAAGAAGACTGTTGCAATAATCAATGCGAGCGAGTTTTTGCAGTGTCTTGTGTGAGATAAGGTCATATTTTGGATATGTTTTTTTAGATGAATGTAACATGATTTAGAGACAGATTGATAGTGGGGAGCAGAAAACAGTTCGGAGTCAAAGATAACACATAGGCAGTGAGCTCGTGGGGTAGGATTGATTGTCGAGCTCTCAACAGTGATAGAGATATCAGATATCAGGTTGGTAACTACTATTGGCCGGTGGAAATAGAAGTAATTCTGTTTTGGAAATATTAAGTTTGAGGTGGCCGGAAGGCATCCAAGATAAAACAACAGAAAGGCATTCAGTGACCTGGACCAATACAGATGGTGACAAATCAGGGGAGGATAGGTAGATTTGCATATAATCTGCATACAGATGATACTGAAATTTGAAAAAGGTTACAATATAAACATCAGTATTTTGCAATCTTGTTTCGATTTACCAATTCCCTCGCCGTTTGGGAAAACAAATGCTGCCATATATCCTTCCAGTAATTGGTGTCACAGGAATCTGAATCACAGTCAAAGCAAACACAATTTCAGTGGTCATTCATGTTGGTAAATACAGATACGTAAATGAGCTATCTGACATGATCCAACCACTGTCTTCTCTTGGCCTAGACACAGCCCTCTGTGGATGGATATGACTAATGATTGGAAATATAGATGAAAATAGTGGATTACCTAATATGTGCACTTGTGTCTTCATACAAGTATCCGGATGATAGGTTGATAGTGAAAAGGGCCACACTCAATATGTCTACACCAAATGATCGACATGCAGAAGGTCAGCATGACAATGGTAGACACATGAAAAGGTCGACATGAGGTTTTAGGGTTTGTTTTTTTTTCTCTAACGTCCTAAGTGGATGCTGGGGACTCCGTAAGGACCATGGGGAATAGCGGCTCCGCAGGAGACTGGGCACATCTAAAGAAAGCTTTAGGACTATCTGGTGTGCACTGGCTCCTCCCCCTATGACCCTCCTCCAAGCCTCAGTTAGATCTCTGTGCCCGAACGAGAAGGGTGCACACTAGGGGCTCTCCTGAGCTTCTTAGTGAAAGTTTTAGATTAGGTTTTTTATTTTCAGTGAGACCTGCTGGCAACAGGCTCACTGCATCGAGGGACTAAGGGGAGAAGAAGCGAACTCACCTGCGTGCAGAGTGGATTGGGCTTCTTAGGCTACTGGACATTAGCTCCAGAGGGACGATCACAGGCCCAGCTTGGATGGGTCCCAGAGCCGCGCCGCCGGCCCCCTTACAGAGCCAGAAGGCAGAAGAACAAGGTAGCGCACAACACTGCAGCTGTGCTGTCTTCAACAAGGTAGCGCACAACACTGCAGCTGTGCGCCATTGCTCTCAGCACACTTCGGTCACTGAGGGTGCAGGGCGCTGGGGGGGGGGCGCCCTGAGACGCAATAAAAACACCTTGGATGGCAAAAAAAATGCATCACATATAGCTCCTGGGCTATATGGATGCATTTAACCCCTGCCAGAATCCATAAAAAAGCAGGAGAAAAGTCCGCGAAAAAGGGGCGGAGCCTATCTCAGCACACTGGCGCCATTTTCCCTCACAGCTCCGTTGGAGGGAAGCTCCCTGTCTCTCCCCTGCAGTCACTACACTACAGAAAGGGTTAAAAAAAGAGAGGGGGGCACTAATTAGGCGCAGTATTAACTATACAGCAGCTATAAGGGGAAAAACACTTATATAAGGTTATCCCTGTATATATATAGCGCTCTGGTGTGTGCTGGCAAACTCTCCCTCTGTCTCCCCAAAGGGCTAGTGGGGTCCTGTCCTCTATCAGAGCATTCCCTGTGTGTGTGCTGTATGTCGGTACTTTTGTGTCGACATGTATGAGGAGAAAAATGATGTGGAGACGGAGCAGATTGCCTGTAATAGTGATGTCACCCCCTAGGGGGTCGACACCTGAGTGGATGAACTGTTGGAAGGAATTACGTGACAGTGTCAGCTCTGTATAAAAGACAGTGGTTGACATGAGACAGCCGGCTACTCAGCTTGTGCCTGTCCAGACGTCTCATAGGCCGTCAGGGGCTCTAAAGCGCCCGTTACCTCAGATGGCAGATATAGACGCCGACACGGATACTGACTCCAGTGTCGACGGTGAAGAGACGAATGTGACTTTCAGTAGGGCCACACGTTACATGATTGAGGCAATGAAAAATGTTTTACACATTTCTGATAATACGAGTACCACCAAAAAAGGGGTATTATGTTCGGTGAGGAAAAACTACCTGTAGTTTTCCTGAATCTGAGAAATTAAATGAGGTGTGTGATGATGCGTGGGTTTCCCCCGATAACAACGGATAATTTCTAAAATGTTATTGGCATTATATCCTTTCCCGCCAGAGGTTAGGGTGCGTTGGGAAACACCCCCTAGGGGGGATAAAGCGCTCACACGCTTGTAAGGGCTCTACCTTCGCCTGAGATGGCCGCCCTTAAGGATCCTGCTGATAGAAAGCAGGAGGGTATCCTAAAAGGTATTTACACACATACTGGTGTTATACTGCGACCAGCAATCGCCTCAGCCTGGATGTGCAGTGCTGGGTTGGCGTGGTCGGATTCCCTGACTGAAAATATTGATACCCTAGATAGGGACAGTATATTTTTGCCTATAGAGCATTTAAAAGATGCATTTTTATATATGGGTGATGCACAGCGGAATATTTGCCGACTGGCATCAAGTCTAAGCGCGTTGTCCATTTCTACCAGTAGAGGGTTATGGACACGTCAGTGGTCAGGTGATGCGTATTCCAAACGGCATTTGGAAGTATTGCTTTATTAAGGGAGGAGTTATTTGGGGTCGGTCTTTCAGACCTGGTGGCCACGGCAACAGCTGGGAATTCCACGTTTGTACCCCAGGTCGCCTCTCAACATGAGAAGACGCCGTATTATCAGGCGCAGTCTTTTCGTGGACAAGCGGGCAAAAGGTTCCTCATTTCTGCCCCGTGACAGAGGGAGAGGAAAAAGGCTGCAGAAATCAGCCAGTTCCCAGGAACAGAAACCCTCTCCCGCCTCTGCCAAGCCCTCAGTATACGCTGGGGCTTTACAAGCAGAATAAGGCACGGTGGGGGGCCCGTCTCAATGAATTTCAGCGCGCAGTGGGCTCACTCGCAAGTAGACCCCTGGATCCTTCAGGTGATATCTCAGGGGTACAAATTAGAATTCGAGACGTCTCCCCCTCGCCGTTTCCTAAAGTCGGCTTTACCGATGTCTCCTTCTGACAGGGAGACAGTTTTGGAAGCCATTCACAAGCTGTATTCCCAGCAGGTGATAATCAAGATACCCCTCCTGCAACAGGGAACGGGGTATTATTCCACACTGTTGTGGTTCCGAAGCCGGACGGCTCGGTGAGACCGATTCTAAATCTAAAATCTTTGAACACTTACGTACAGAGGTTCAAATTCAAGATTGAGTCACTCAGAGCAGTGATTGCGAACCTGGAAGAAGAGGACTACATGATGTCTCGGGACATCAAGGATGCTTACCTTCATGTCAAAATTTACCCTTCTCACCAAGGGTACCTCAGGTTTAGGGTACAGAACTGTCACTATCAGTTCAGACGCTGCCGTATGGATGGTACACGGCACCCCGGGTCTTTACCAAGGTAATGGCCGAAATGATGATATTCCTTCGAAGGAAGTGAATTTTAGTTATCCCTTCCTTGGACAATTCCCTGATAAGGGTAAGATCCAGGGAACAGTTGGAGGTCGGTGTAGCACTATCTCAGGTAGTGTTGCGGCAGCACGATTGGATTCTCAATATTCCAAAATCGCACCTGGTTCCGACGACGTGTCTTCTGTTCCTAGGGATGATCCTGGACACAGTCCAGAAAAAGGTGTTTCTCCCGGAGGAGAAAGCCAGGGAGTTATCCGAGCTAGTCAGGAACCTCCTAAAACCGAGCCAAGTCTCAGTGCATAAATGCACAAGGGTTCTGGGTAAAATGGTGGCTTCCTACGAAGCAATCCCATTCGGCAGATTCCACGCAAGAACTTTCCAGTGGGACCTGCGGGACAAATGGTCCGGATCGCATCTTCAGATGCATCAGCGGATAACCCTGTCACCAAGGACAAGGGTGTCCCTCCTGTGGTGGTTGCAGAGTGCTCATCTTCTAGAGGGCCGCAGATTAGGCATTCAGGACTGGGTCCTGGTGACCACTGATGCCAGCCTGCGAGGCTGGGGAGCAGTCACACAGGGAAGGAATATCCAGGGCTTATGGTCAAGCCTGGAGACATCACTTCACATAAATATCCTGAAGCTAAGGGACATTTACAATGCTCTAAGCTTAGCAAGACCTCTGCTTCAAGGTCAGCCGGTGTTGATCCAGTCGGACAACATCACGGCAGTCACCCACGTAAACAGACAGGGTGGCACAAGAAGCAGGAGGGCAATGGCAGAAGCTGCAAGGATTCTTCGCTGGGCGGAAAATCATGTGATAGCACTGTCAGCAGTATTCATTCCGGGAGTGGACAACTGGGAAGCAGACTTCCTCAGCACGACCTCCACCCGGGAGAGTGGGGACTTCACCCAGAAGTCTTCCACATGATAAAAACTCGACAGGTATTGCGCCAGGTCCAGGGACCCTCAGGCAATAAGCTGTAGATGCTCTGGTAACACCGTGGGTGTACCAGTCAGGGTATGTGTTCCCTCCTCTGCCTCTCATACCCAAGGTACTGAGATTGATAAAATGGAGAGGAGTAAGCACTATATTCGTGGTTCCGGATTGGCCAAGAAGGACTTGGTAACCGGAACTTCAAGAGATGCTCACGGAGGATCCGTGGCCTCTACCTCTAAGAAGGGACCTGCTCCAGCAAGGACCCTGTCTGTTCCAAGACTTACCGCGGCTGCGTTTGACGGCATGGCGGTTGAACGCCGGATCCTGAAGGAAAAAAGGCATTCCGGATGAAGTCATCCCTATCCTGATCAAAGCCAGGAAGGATGTAACCGCAAAAACATTATCACCGCAATTGGCGAAAATATGTTGCGTGGTGCGAGGCCAGTAAGGCCCGACGGAGGAAATTCAACTGGGTCGATTCCTACATTTCCTGCAAACAGGAGTGTCTATGGGCCTGAAATTGGGGTCCATTAAGGTTCAAATTTCGGCCCTGTCAATTTTCTTCCAAAAAGAACTAGCTTCAGTCCCTGAAGTTCAGACGTTTGTAAAAGGGGTACTGCATATACAGCCTCCTTTTGAGCCTCCAGTGGCACTTTGGGATCTCAATGTAGTTTTGGGTTCCAAAAGTCACATTGGTTTGAACCACTTAAATCTGTGGAGTTAAAATATCTCACATGGAAAGTGGTCATGCTGTTGGCCCTGGCCGTGGCCAGGCGCGTGTCAGAATTGGCGGCTTTATCCTGAAAAAGCCTTTATCTGATTTTCCATTCGGACAGGGCGGAATTGAGGACTCGTCCTCAGTTTCTCCCCAAGGTGGTTTCAGCGTCTCACCTGAACCAACCTATTGGTGGTGCCTGCGGCTACTAGGGACTTGGAGGCCTCCAAGTTGCTAGACGTTGTCAGTGCCCTGAAAATATGTTTCCAGGACGGCTGGAGTCAGGAAATCTGACTCGCTGTTTATCCTGTGTGCACCCAACAAGCTGGGTGCTCCTGCTTCTAAGCAGACTATTGCTCGTTGGATTGGTAGTACAATTCAGCTTGCACATTCTGTGGCAGGCCTGCCACAGCCAAAAATCTGTAAATGCCCACTCCACAAGGAAGGTGGGCTCATCTTGGGCGGCTGCCCGAGGGGTCTCGGCTTTACAACTTTGCCGAGCAGCTACTTGGTCAGGAGCAAATACGTTTGTAAAATTCTACAAAATTGATATCCTGGCTGAGGAGGACCTGGAGTTCTCTCATTTGGTGCTGCAGAGTCATCCGCACTCTCCCGCCCGTTTGGGAGCTTTGGTATAATCCCCATGGTCCTAACGGAGTCCCCAGCATCCACTTAGGACGTTAGAGAAAATAAGTATTTACTTACCGATAATTCTATTTCTCATAGTCCGTAGTGGATGCTGGGCGCCCATCCCAAGTGCGGATTGTCTGCAATACTTGTACATAGTTATTGTTACAAAAATCGGGTTATTATTGTTGTGAGCCATCTTTCAGAGGCTCCTCTGTTATCATGCTGTTAACTGGGTTCAGATCACAGGTTATACGGTGTGATTTGTGTGGCTGGTATGAGTCTTACCCGGGATTCAAAATCCTTCCTTATTGTGTACGCTCGTCCGGGCACAGTATCCTAACTGAGGCTTGGAGGAGGGTCATAGGGGGAGGAGCCAGTGCACACCAGATAGTCCTAAAGCTTTCTTTAGATGTGCCCAGTCTCCTGCGGAGCCGCTATTCCCCATGGTCCTTACGGAGTCCCCAGCATCCACTACGGACTATTAGAAATAGAATTATCGGTAAGTAAATTCTTATTTTTTTTCATTTTCAGGATTTTTTCATACTTTACTATCCATGTGGACTATAATTGGGAAAGTAACCTGCCCGAAGCATGGCGATCCACACAGTGGCGAATTTCTCATTAGGCACGTGAGACACATGCCTAGGGGCGGCACTTGTTTGAGGGCGGCACTTGGATGCTTGTGTTAGTACTGTCAACCTAAAAAGTACCAGTAACTGCAAAGTATATCCAGTGTACTGCACAATGGTGGTCATTCCGAGTTGTTCGCTCGTTGACGATTTTCGCTATGCTGCTATTTGTTGCTAAATGCGCATGCGCATGGTACGCAGGGCGCATGCGCTTAGTTATTTAACTAAAAACTTAGCAAATTTGCTGTGGCTTCTGCGGCGCTTTTCAGTCGCACTGCTGTTCGGTAAAGGATTGACAGGAAAGGGGAGTTTCTGGGCGGCAACTCAGCGTTTTCCCGGCATTTGCAAAAAAACGCAGACGTGTCAGGGAAAAACGCGGGAGTGTCTGGAGAAACGGGGGAGTGGCTGGCCGAACGCAGGGCGTGTTTGAAACGTCAAACCAGGAACTAAACAGACTGAGCTGATCGCAATCTGTGAGTAGGTCTGGAGCTACTCAGAAACTGCTAAGAATTATTTAGTAGCAGTTTTGCTAATTTTTCATTCGCAATTCTGCTGAGCTAAGATACACTCCCAGAGGGCGGCGGCCTAGCGTGTGCAATGCTGCTTAAAGCAGCTAGCGAGCGAACAACTCGGAATATACCATCTTGAATGGAGTACAAACAGGTAGGATATGCACATACTGCCCCTTTTAAGCTGTCCTACGTAGTAAATATGTACACATAATTAAAATGTCAGTGTCTTTTTTAGTATTTTATTAAATTGGCTATCCTCAAATAAAGGCTTAAAAAAATAAAAAGATCAATAAAAATAATAAAATTAGGCAGGTGGGGGGGAGGCCATTACTGTTGTGCCTAGGGGTGCCCTCGCGCCTGGATCCACGTGCTGAAAGGAATATTTTGAGACCAAAATAACATTAAAAACTCATGTCGACCTTCTCATGCGTCAACCATTTCCACGTTATGTCGACCATGTTTACCTTTTCACCATGTCGACCATGTGCATGATGACCATTTGGTGTCGACCTTCTTACTGTCGACCCATTAATCCATAATGCAAGTATCCTGGGCTATTGCCAGTAGCTGTTATTGTTATATGAGACTATCCATCTTTCAGCAGTCTCTATGACCCTGGCCATGGATGTATGTATCATTTCCCTGTCACAGTGTAATACTTCTTCTCTCCCTCACTGGGAGGTTTCTGCTGAATCTGTTGCCTCGTTTTATGTGAAGCTGAGGTCTGTTTGCAGCCAGCAGATTACAACAAATAAGAAAAATTTGGCTACTTAGCATTCAACATGGGAAATGAATATATTCCATTAAACAAGACAATGAACTTGAGGGGTTCAGGAGCTAATATAATTTATTAATCTGCTGAGCAAGGAGCACAGGAACTACACTGATACTAAGAGGAACAGATTTGCTGTATAAGGCTCCTTGCTGTAACTCTGACCTTGTTCTGGACTAGCAACATTTGCAGTTCATCAATTATGTGCTATGTTCTGTATAATTCTGCATAAGCAGACGGGAGGCTCAGTGTGATTAGAGCCGGGTTACTAAAATGCAGGAAATTGCAGAATCTGTGTTTCTCCCAACTACAACTTCTCGAATGGTGAGAATTATGAAAACTGAAGTACATTTAGCTAGCAGGACATGCTGGGACTTCTAATTGCATTCCACTTATGTCATGACATGAGCGTATTCTACAGGCATCTGGTCAATGCAAAGGCAGGAAAGGCAACAACTAAAGACCCAGAGCAGTAACACTGATAAAGAGCTCTTTTCTATAAGACATGCTAGCCTTTCTTATTATTTATGCATAGTATCTTAAGTTCCTCAAATGGCTATGGCAGGTACACGTGGTGGGGGCGGTATGATATACTGACTACGGGAAGCTGGCTGCTAGCAGGGCTGCCATCAGAAACTGTGAGGCCCGGGATTGGCAAAATAGACAGCCGCCCTTCCCGCCAAAATATATATATATATATATATATATATATATATATATATATATATTGACAATGCTAAATTCCTTTGTCGTATAAACAACCCTTTATGAAGCTAAGAACACTGTACGCTGTTTACTTAAGAAGTACCGTAATGGTACGCTAGTTGCGTAACGATCGCTCAGCCGTAGGCGAGACGCTCAGGCGTCACGTTCGCTCACGGCCCAGGGATCACAGGACACGTTATTGGTTATGTCTAGGGGAAAGATTCGCTGTAACGTAGCGTACGCTAGAGACCACGAGGAGGTCACCAGCGATGCAGACGCTCACAACACTATACCTTTATGTTAAACCTTATACCGATGAAACACACAGAATACCTTAATGTGAGTACAGGGTGTAAATGCAACCTTGTGTAACCTGACTAACTACAAAGCTGATTGAGCGTCACCGACGCTCAAGTGAACACTTAACACTATAGTAAATACACTGATACTGGTTTAGGTTTCCAAAGCCTATTAACTGTATTATATCTAATATACTTGTAAAAGGGGATAACAGTACATATGATACGCTACAATATAACAGAGACTTCCTAACCACAGAACTAAACAATAAATACAATAAGACAATACTACGCTGACCTAAATGAAATACAATACAATACTATAATACTATAAGGTATTTAAGAGAAAAGAGGAGAGAGAGAGATAGAGAGAGAGAGAGAGAGAGAGAGATTGGCTCGCAGAAAGACAATGATTATGGAGAGAACTTACGCACAAAGGGTATGATCGCCAGCGCCTCGATATCCAGCTCCCGATTATCAGCAGATAACCGTTGATGAGAGAGTGAGAGCTGGATGTGGTCGGCCTGCCTATTTATGCCCCACACACAATGCAATCTCCTGGTCCTACAATCCCATTGTCCATTGGCCGAAGGAATTCGGCCCTGTATCATAACAAAAGGTCATAGGGTGATTCATACAGGTGGGCTGTGACGATTTCCAACAGCTCAGGTGGGTGGGAAACTGGGTTTCCCGCCGCATACCTGAGTATGTGTAAATCATAGAAATGGACATAAACTTCTTATGTCCATAACTATTCGCACGAGCGATTAATACGCTCCAAACCAACACCGGAATATTGCTATTTAAATACTCTTCCGATGGGTACCAAACACTGCAGTATGATTCCTGTTAGACCCTTCGTACGATGCAAAGAGGGACTCCTCAGCTCTGGGACATTGTACTTTACCCAAACTTACAGAAACTATCAAAGGGATCATGATCTATAAACTACATTAATTGTGAACATTTGTAACTAATGAGTCGCACGCTACGATCACATAAACTCTACCGTAAATGCGCATACTGCGCGTGCGAGTGCACGCTATTGCGGGTATGCGCTTCCACGGGAGAGCGTACGCATGCGCAGCACGGACCAGTGTGCGGTGCAAATATGGCAACGTGCATTGAGACATTTTTCTGACTTTGACAGTCCACCCTTTGGCAGTCAATAATAACTGCCACAAAACATTTAAGGAGAAAAATGTAAGTCAGGGGTTAATTGATTTCCATGGTTGGGTAGGGGAGGAGAGAGGAGAAGGTGTGAAGAGGGTATGACCTAGTGAGAAAGCAGAAGCATGTGTGTATGAGTCCATGTTTGGAGGGTCATGTATCATCGTGCCGTACGTGTGATAAATCAAGCTTCGAGGTATTGCGAAGTATACATTTGAATTCCTTCTTATCCTGTGGTACAGGTCTGTGGATGGGCTGTCAAACTCTACCGAGCTCATTTCGGCTTTCAGTTGTAACAAAATGGGGATGCACATGTTAGTTGATGATACACGAATGGGGGAGGTATGTGGTTGCTGATATCTGTGCCTGAATTCCCTATCGTCTATGTGTGTCATTACCTGAGGGTTGTAGAGATGAAGGTAAAGAACACTTATGGAAAATGCAATGGTATTCTATGTCAGGGAAATGTACATTCGTCGATTGAGGTCTTGATTGGTGTCGGTTGATTGGAGTCGTCTTCTTTGTGCTTTTGCTCATAAATCGTGAGTAAAGCAAACAACGTCCATGGATTTACAAAAAATGTTGGGCTAGCGTGATTTTAAAGTTCCTAGGGAAACTGGGGTACCCATGGCATTGTCCATCAAAATCTTGTATATCAGGTCGTCTGCTCTTCTTCTTTCCATCTTTCCGTTGTCGGCCCCTTGGCTCATCAAATCCTTCGTCTACGTGGGTCTTTGTACCTCGGAGGAAAACATAGAAATGGGTGAAAGACGGACCGTATACTCATTACATCATTACGTCATGGTTTCTAGCATTGGGTCATAAATCAAATCCAGGTTAATTACAGTTTCCTCACTCCTCAAGCTCATCACTTTCGTACTTTGTTTACACCTCATCAAAGCCTGCCCGCATCTAAATATCAATCCAAACGATATAACGACACCCAAAATACACAGTAGAAACTTTCCAACATCCATTATGACTCCTTGAGCCCACTCTCCCAAACCGGAGAACCAATTTCGCGGGTTCAACCATGACACCCAACCAGTCAGCTCATTACCTACAGCAGCAAGGGTGAGATTGTGTTTTCGACGAAATTCCCACTTTAATTGCAGAATATCATCCATCTTTTGGTCTATGACCTCTACCGGATCCTCGGTGCTATTGGTGATATACGTGCAACACTTTATGCCGTACTGTGTTGCCAATGTAACACAATATCCGCCTGTTACTGCTGTAAGATAATTAAGAACCATCCTATGCTGAACTAGTTCTGTTTTGTAAGCTTGAAGTTCTCTTCCAGTGTATCTAAACGTGTCATCATACATTTCAGTGATATTATCTAACAAATTGGCGAGTGCGGAAATGTATCTATAATTCATCACTCCTCGAGCGGTACGAGTGAAATCTAACGCTACCAGAACCTGAATCCCGGTGGATTCATGGATAAGATCAGAGGCCGGATGCTCTAACCTTTCTGACAGTTGTCTTTTAACTCGGTGTTCGTAATGAGTGTGAGTATAAGGAGCTTGGGCACCACGGTGTATGTCCTTCATTTTGTCATGTGTTACAGTCATCACTTCAGGCAATACTTTTTCAATATAACACAATCCTTCAGAGTTTGGGGCAAGCCACTTGTACGCCTTTCTCCCGCATATGAAATATGCATCATCGGGGAGAACATATGGGACGGAGAAGGACATGACCATGTTACAAACCTTCCAGGTGAAATCTCCTGACCCTAATTCTTCCATCTGCCTAATGCACGTATCGGTTTGTACGATATGTGCACAGTATCCTGGTGATACCTCCCCAACTCTAGTAATCCTATTTCCTAAGGTATATCGATACCGGAAAGATTTTCCTCTACTGGCTATGTGGCGTACGAGCTCTGTATCTGTAGGCATTCTATCTGCTCTGTGTGAAAAGGTCATGGTAAGGTTGCTCCATGACACTTCCCAATTTCCCGGTTTTCTGGGATTGGAGATGTTAAAACATATGAGGGACCTATCCACATGGTATTGGTGGAGCTTCAAACTAGGAGGGCTGGAGATGTTAAACCTCCGGTCCACCGGTCTCCCACCACTTAGCTCAAGTACCTCCCCTAACGTTAAAGGAAATGGTACTAGCCCTGATTTGCTGTGACCCTGAGGTACTTGAGAGCATACCCAACAATCGGTCTTGTTTAATACGTTACCCACTAGAGAGTGATAGTCACTCAATGGATGCCGGTTTATATGGATATTAAAACTAGATTGGCATTTCTTTATGCATCCATCTTCAACCAGATTATCACAGAGCCTACAGATACAATTTTCTTCAGCTAACAATCCATCACAATTTCTTCTATCGGATCGTTTTCTGATACTCGCCTTTGCTTGTTGGTTTGGTTGATCTTGGAAAACTACGCCTCCATCATCCTAATCGGAACCCATTCCAGAACCTCTCTCGACCTCTATGGTACTCTCGCCGGAATAGACTGCTCTGGTCAACATCATGGTCAACATCAAAATCCGGATCACAGTCTCTTTGGGCAAGTCCATCTTTGAGGAGGAAATGGAGAAGATTGAGAAGGGGGAAACAGAAATTTTAAGGGAGAGGGGATGGGAAGTGGAGAAAAACAATAAAAGGGAGAGGGGAGTCGACAACTGCTTCCGGTCTTCAAGGCTCAGGTGCCGCCTCAGTCCTCCTGGAACAGACACTCCAGTGATACAACCTCTACCGTCTGTTCCTTATCACGGGACTTCTCTGGATCAGCAACCTTCTTGCAGTGGGATGAATGGACCCAAGTCTCTCTCTCAGCAACCTTCAATGCTGTGGTGCTAGTCAATAAGACCTGGTATGGTCCTTCCCATCTATCAATAAGACAACCTGAGCGTAGAAAATTTCGTATCATTACATAATCCCCAGGTTCAATGTCATGACAATTACTATCTGGTAAATCAGGAATCACCAACTTCAGATTATCATTTTGATTCCTCAACTGCTTACTCATATTAATCAAGTACTTTACAGTTACTTCATTGTTACATTTCAAATCATCCTGAGGGTTAATCATGACATGCGGTTGTCGACCAAACAAGATTTCAAAAGGGGACAGATTAAGAGGGGACCTGGGAGTGGTTCTGATGCTATACAAAACAATGGGTAAAGCTTCTGGCCACGTCAATCCTGTCTCTGCCATTACTTTACTCAATTTATTTTTAATAGTGCTGTTCACTCTTTCGACCTTCGCACTCGCCTGTGGACGGTACGGAGTGTGCAGCTTGCTATCAATACCCATCAATTTACACATTCCTTGGAAGACATCACCTGTAAAATGGGTACCCCTATCGCTTTCAATGATTCTAGGGATACCATATCTACATACAAATTCCTGCACAATTTTCTTAGCTGTAAACATAGCGGTATTTGTAGCTGCTGGAAAAGCTTCGACCCAATTTGAGAAAACATCTATACAGACAAGTACATACTTTAAATTTCTACATGGGGGCAATTGAATGAAGTCAATTTGTATTACTTGGAAAGGGCCGCCGGCAGGTGGGATATGGGATGGTTCTGTAGGTATTGCCTTTCCAATATTCTTTCTCAGACAGGTAAGGCATGACATTGCTCTTTTACTAGCATGAGAGGAGAATCCTGGGGCGCACCAGTATGCTCTTACCAATTTGCACATCCCCTCCTTGCCTAGATGAGTCAGCCCGTGAGCTGCTTCAGCCAGACACGGAAGGTATGCCCTGGGGGCCACTGGTTTACCATGTCCATCCGTCCAGAGCCCTGAGGACTCCTGGCCATATCCCTTTGCCTTCCAGGCTGCTCTCTCCTGAGTGGAACACAAATTCTGCATTTCACACAACTTTCGTGTGTTGATGGTATTAAATACCATCAGTTGTGTGGTGTCTGTCCGTATGGGGGTAGCAGCTGCAAGCTTTGCAGCTTCGTCTGCTCGGCTGTTACCAAGGGATACTGGGTCTTGGCTATATGTATGTGCTTTACATTTGATAACAGCCACTCTGTCGGGTTCCTGTATCGCTGTTAGAAGCCTTTTTATATGAGCTGCATGCGCTATCGGTGTGCCAGCTGCTGTCATGAAATTTCTGAGCCGCCATAGGGCTCCGAAATCATGGACTACCCCGAACGCGTATCTGGAATCGGTGTAGATATTGGCTGACTTTCCCTTAGCCAATTCACATGCTCTGGTTAGGGCGACCAGTTCAGCAACCTGGGCTGAGTGAGGTGGGCCTAGTGGTTCCGCTTCTATGGTGTCTTGGTCATCTACGACTGCGTATCCAGTACACAAGTCTCCCGAGTCTGACTGTCTGTGACAACTACCGTCCGTGTAGAACGTGAGTTCTGCATCTTCTAGTGGATTGTCACTGATGTCAGGCCTTGCGGTAAAATTTTGGGTCAAATATTCCATACAATCATGTGTATCTTCCTTTGCATTAAATCCTCCTTCCCCATCACTCTCACCTCCCACCCTTTGTGCCTGTCCAGGCACACCTGGGAGAAATGTTGCAGGGTTTAATGCACTGCATCTCCTTATGGTGATGTTTACGGGGGCCATTAATGCCAATTCCCATCTCGTAAACCTTGCTGATGAGACGTGTCTGGTTTGGGCAGAATTCAATAAGGCAGATACCGCATGCGGTGTATGGATTGTGAGGTTGTGGCCTAGCACGACATCTTCGCTTTTTGTCACTAGCAATGCTATCGCTGCAACGCTACGCAAGCATGTGGGGAGGGACCGCGCTACCGTATCTAGCTGAGCGCTGTAGTATGCAACTGGCCTGCTGGCATCACCGTGTTTTTGTGTTAGTACACCTGCTGCGCACCCAGCACTTTCTGTTCCGTATAGTTCAAAGGATTTCCCATAGTCTGGCATACCTAGTGCAGGTGCCTGCGTTAGACACTGTTTGAGTCTCTCAAATGCTGTTTCAGATTCGTCTGTATGCGAAATCCGATCAGGTTTGTTTGAGGAGACCATTTCCTGCAAAGGTAGCGCCAATATGGAAAACCCTGGGATCCAATTACGGCAATACCCACACATTCCTAAAAACGTCCTGATCTGTTGCTGGGTTTGTGGCAGTGTCATGTCTCTAATGGCTTGGATTCTATCAGCGGTCAAGTGTCTCAGTCCTTGTGTTAGACAGTGTCCCAAATATTTTACCTTAGTCTGGCATAATTGCAACTTGTCTTTGGAAACCTTGTGACCTGTGTCTGAAAGATGAAACAGGAGCTGTTTCGTATCCTTCAGGGATGCTTCCAGTGAATCTGAACACAGTAATAAATCGTCCACATACTGTATCAATACTGATCCACTGTCTGGTTGGAAAGACTGTAAACAATCATGCAAAGCCTGAGAAAATATACTTGGACTATCTATGAAACCTTGGGGTAACCGAGTCCACGTGTATTGGACTCCTCTGTATGTGAATGCAAACAAATATTGGCTGTCAGGGTGCAGAGGTACCGAAAAGAAAGCGGAGCAGAGGTCAATAACAGTGAAAAATTTGGCAGTGGGAGGAATTTGCATTAGGATGACAGCTGGATTAGGCACTACGGGGAACTGACTCTCAACTATTTTGTTAATCCCCCTTAGATCCTGCACTAGCCTGTAACCCCTCCCCCCACTCTTTTTAACAGGGAAGATGGGACTATTTGCTGTGCTGGACGTTCTTACTAGAATGCCCTGTTGTAGCAAGCGCTCTATTACGGGAAAAACTCCTAACTCCACCTCTGGCTTCAGAGGATACTGTGGGATTTTTGGAGCTATCCTACCTTCTTTTACTTGTACTACTACTGGAGCTACGTTTGCCATTAATCCAGTGTCCTGTCCATCTTTTGTCCAAAGTGACTCTGGTATCTGAGATGTCATCTCTTCTACCTGGGATGGGTTCCTATTTGTCATAATGGTGTGTGACATTAATTTTGATGGGGAGTCTAACATGTCTCGTACTTCCTGAGCGTGATTCTCAGGGATGTCCAAGAATACACCTTCAGGAGTACAATAAATGACGCAACCCATTTTACATAGTAAGTCTCTTCCCAGGAGATTAGTTGGTGCAGATGCAGCCAGCAAAAAGGAATGCTTGGTATGCAAAGGCCCTATTGTAATCTCGGCTGGTTTGCTAACAGGGTAGTGCTGGACTACTCCTGTTACTCCCATGGCTGGAATTGTCCTACCAGTGGTTCTCATGCCCACTGTCGAATTTATCACTGACTTGGCCGCCCCTGTGTCTACAAGAAAGTTTAAAGTTTTACCAGCTACATTGATTGCAATTTCTGGTTCGTTTCCAAGACTAGCAATCAACTTAACTGGCTGCAGATTACAGGTATGGCCACACCCCTATTGGGTATGCTGACCTCCCTGAATCCCGCTGGCAGCAACTACTTGTGAGGGAGTTAGCTGGGAACTACCAGAGGCATGCCAGTCTCTGTTTGGGGGATATCTTTTTGTTTCCCCTGTATGTGGCTCAAAACTCCGCCTCTGTGGACCCTGCTCCCAATGTCGTGTGTTGTGTTGTTGTCTAGGGGGTTGAAAAGATCTTTGTACATTCTTTGTTCTACATTCTCGTGCAAAGTGTCCCGGTCTGTTACAAGAAAAACATGTTATTACACTTGCCTTACCCACAGGATTCGGTGGTACATACGCAGGCTGCCTTGTGGTCAGCGCCTGTATACTTACGGACATCAACTTATCACTTTGCGACTCCCTGTGCCTAGTGATATTTCTGTCGTGATCAATAGCAGCCTCTCTCAAGGTGGACACTGACAGACCTCGCCAACATGGCTGCGTGGTCTGTACCCTAGCTTTTAATGTTTCTTTCAAACCATCCATCAGTACAGATACTGCTACTTCTCGATGGTTTGGGTTGGTCTTAATGTCTTCTATACCAGTGTACTTTGCCATTTCTAATAGTGCCCGGTGAAAATATTCTGTTGCCGTTTCGGACTCCTTTTGCTTAATGGAAAATATTTTATTCCATTTAACAACGGCTGGGAAATACTCTTTTAGCTGTAAATTTATCCTTTTTACATTATCCTTGTTGTACACGTCTGTAAGCGGTACATCTTTATCCAATGCACAATCAGCTAAAAACTGAGTTGCATCAACATTGGAAGGTAAACAAGCTCTTAGCAGTATCTGCCAATCCTTGTTGTTGGGTTCTACCGTGTTACCTAAATCCCTGATGTATTTTTGGCTAGCAACTAAATCCTTCCTGGGGTCAGGAAATTCGGACACTATTGTTCTTAATTCCATTCTGGAAAATGGAGTGTACATGGCAATGTTCCTTATGGGAGTGGCTCCAGAGACATCTGTTTTTCCATTGGGGACTGCTATTACCCTTACAGGAGCAATTCTAACAGCCTCTTCCTGTGTAGATTCTACAGCTTGTTGTGGTACAATTGTTTCAGTGTAGTGCATGGTGCCGTACTTACCCGTTGACACGACCTCACCTATCCCTCCGCTAGGGGCTTTCACTAATCTCGTGGGTGTCGCTGTGCCTACTGTGGTCTCTGCTATGGTGGCTGCAAGAGAGAGAGCTGAAATTGTTGCTGAATCGTCTTCTTGATCACACTCCTGAGGAAGGTTCAAAACAGGGTACATCTTGCACGGGTTAATACTTGCATGAGTTATTTGGTTAACATCATTAACATTTACAGTGTTACTAAGAGTTTGTGTTTTACAACCCAGTGCGTTTCTCTCCGCAATCAACTTTTCTCCTGCAATGTATGGTGGGGGAGGAGCTGTGGCAATCAACTTCCTGACTGCCCCAGATCCTGCCGCCAGAG
Organism: Pseudophryne corroboree; assembly: GCF_028390025.1. Classification (NCBI taxonomy): domain Eukaryota; kingdom Metazoa; phylum Chordata; class Amphibia; order Anura; family Myobatrachidae; genus Pseudophryne; species Pseudophryne corroboree. The sequence continues at coordinate 392,844,873 of NC_086446.1, read as the reverse complement.
CCAAACCTCTCTGTATCTCACCTTCCTGGTGCCATAACTGTAAATAATCATGATGCTGAATTCGTCTCTTTGCTGATTTTACGAGACATATCCTCCTCCTTAAATTTTGTAACACTTCTGGACTGAAGCTACCTATTCTTGGGAATTTGTCCCTGTCTTGTACAGTCATTCTCTCCCATTCATCACATAAAGATTCGGTGTGAATTCCATATTTTTCACACATTACATATCGTGCCGACCCAACTGGTCGGTTCACAGAATCAACCTGAACCAGGGTTGATCGCCCCCTACCTGAGCAACTGGCCCCCATAGTCTGCAGGTGTTGCTTAGTCCTCCTTGGATCTCTGTATCAAGGTTTTCAGCAAGCCTTTTCAGACAACCAAATTACTCCACAGTAGGCCGGCGGTGGCGGTTTACCGAGTACCCCACTCACTCGCCCACCTCGACCAATACGACCTGATCACACCGACATGGTGCTGGCGTACTCGATACAGGGCCCCTATGGAACCTTCAGTTTACTGGAACATATGAGGGTTACCCGCAGGACACTTACTCTTTCCAGTAAAGGTGGGGTTGTTAGATAGTTCCTGAGTGACCAGCGAACTTCCCTTCCAAAAATAAAAAATTACACAAATCACGTCAGAATGTACAAATAGCGTTTGTGACCACTTTACTCTAATGGTATTAGGTCAGATCACTAACTACTGCACACAATTACGTGCGGTCCAATCGTTCAGTACACGAGCACTACTTGTCATGTACTGAAAGATCAATGGAATCGATGTTTCCGGCCGCGATTCCTTCAGCAAGAGCTTATGGCCTATATGGGTTCTGCACCAACACCCCAGGCGTTGTGCCACTGGACTTTTATAGCGGACCTTTTTACCTTATGACCTCCTGGTCTTGTTACCTTATGACCTCCTGGTCTTGTTACCTTTTGACCTCCTGGTCTTGTTACCTTTACCTTATGGTCCGCTATACTCTAATGCTCAAATATTATTTAACCAGGGATGCCTCCCTGGCCACCGTATATGTCACTTACACGTATGTCCCTTGACGAGTACCCGGCTTTCCTTTTGGTTCCACCTTAAAGTTATATAAACTTTTGTATACAAAACACACTCACTCAACACATGTACACTTTGTTTCTATATCTATTTCTGCGCAGAAATTGTCTTCAGGCCAAGAGTGTTACCAATTAGGAGCAGGATCTGTTAAACTAAATTTCAGATTTTTCCAAAAATAGATTTGCGTTATTTTCCGCTTCGCGTTATCTACCGCTGTGCGTTAATTATCGCCTTGCGCTAATTATCGCTTTGCGCTAATTCAACTTTTTTTCGTGACTTGAGCTACGTGAGCGTAACCGGACGCTACGTTGCGTAATGAACGCTGCGTGCGTCTGCCTTTTGGATTGCGTACGCTAGTCTTTGTTAGCGACACGTGTACGCAATGCAAAGGATCCACCGTAACACAATATATTTATTTATCAATGTAGGTGATCCCTGATCATCTACCGCAATCCACACTGACTGCCTTGTATCTCAGACAAACCGTGTGTTTGTTCTATACTTTAACTATCACCTCTACTATTAAATAACAGCAAATCTCTTTTTAGCACTTTCTATCAACTATAAAATTTGGCAAACAGGAATAGTGATATACGAAAAAATGAAATACACAAGTGAAAAGAAATGCAGGTATGTATGCGTACGCAAGACAAAAGAAAAATAAACAGTTTTAAAAAGACACAAGCGTTTTGTTCTTACTTCCGGTTACCGGGTTCCTTCAGCACTCTTTATCTAAGCGAAGCAGACGCTTATCCCGTCAGCACTGTGAGACAACCTCCCACCCTTTGCTGGAGGGATAATGTCCGCTGATCCACCTAGTGCAGATGTGAAAAGGACCGGACGAGCCCGCAATTGACAATGCTAAATTCCTTTGTCGTATAAACAACCCTTTATGAAGCTAAGAACACTGTACGCTGTTTACTTAAGAAGTACCGTAATGGTACGCTAGTTGCGTAACGATCGCTCAGCCGTAGGCGAGACGCTCAGGCGTCACGTTCGCTCACGGCCCAGGGATCACAGGACACGTTATTGGTTATGTCTAGGGGAAAGATTCGCTGTAACGTAGCGTACGCTAGAGACCACGAGGAGGTCACCAGCGATGCAGACGCTCACAACACTATACCTTTATGTTAAACCTTATACCGATGAAACACACAGAATACCTTAATGTGAGTACAGGGTGTAAATGCAACCTTGTGTAACCTGACTAACTACAAAGCTGATTGAGCGTCACCGACGCTCAAGTGAACACTTAACACTATAGTAAATACACTGATACTGGTTTAGGTTTCCAAAGCCTATTAACTGTATTATATCTAATATACTTGTAAAAGGGGATAACAGTACATATGATACGCTACAATATAACAGAGACTTCCTAACCACAGAACTAAACAATAAATACAATAAGACAATACTACGCTGACCTAAATGAAATACAATACAATACTATAATACTATAAGGTATTTAAGAGAAAAGAGGAGAGAGAGAGATAGAGATAGAGAGAGAGATAGAGAGAGAGAGAGAGAGAGATTGGCTCGCAGAAAGACAATGATTATGGAGAGAACTTACGCACAAAGGGTATGATCGCCAGCGCCTCGATATCCAGCTCCCGATTATCAGCAGATAACCGTTGATGAGAGAGTGAGAGCTGGATGTGGTCGGCCTGCCTATTTATGCCCCACACACAATGCAATCTCCTGGTCCTACAATCCCATTGTCCATTGGCCGAAGGAATTCGGCCCTGTATCATAACAAAAGGTCATAGGGTGATTCATACAGGTGGGCTGTGACGATTTCCAACAGCTCAGGTGGGTGGGAAACTGGGTTTCCCGCCGCATACCTGAGTATGTGTAAATCATAGAAATGGACATAAACTTCTTATGTCCATAACTATTCGCACGAGCGATTAATACGCTCCAAACCAACACCGGAATATTGCTATTTAAATACTCTTCCGATGGGTACCAAACACTGCAGTATGATTCCTGTTAGACCCTTCGTACGATGCAAAGAGGGACTCCTCAGCTCTGGGACATTGTACTTTACCCAAACTTACAGAAACTATCAAAGGGATCATGATCTATAAACTACATTAATTGTGAACATTTGTAACTAATGAGTCGCACGCTACGATCACATAAACTCTACCGTAAATGCGCATACTGCGCGTGCGAGTGCACGCTATTGCGGGTATGCGCTTCCACGGGAGAGCGTACGCATGCGCAGCACGGACCAGTGTGCGGTGCAAATATGGCAACGTGCATTGAGACATTTTTCTGACTTTGACAATATATATATATATATATATATATATAGGCACTCTCCAGATTTTGCAAATATGAAAAAAGTGTTCTCACTTATTTTGATATACGTTACATAATCCACTTGAATAGTATCCTCAAGCGCTTTTGGCCCTCAGCGGGCCTTCCTCACAGCAAATGATGAAATCAATCAACATATTATCCCAGGCATCCAGCAGTTTGGTGCTCATTAGGACAGGCCGTAGCCTGCGATGTATATTGTTATATGTAAAGTAGCATTGTTATGAGGTCATGAGGGGGCGTTTTTGGCGCCATTTTTAATTAACACTTGGTGTATATAGAGCCAGTCAGGCATGACCACTTTTACTGCTGGATGCCTGGGATAATCTGTTGATTGATTTCATCATTTGCTGTGTAGTTGCTGCATATAGCCTCCTGAGGAAGGCCCGCTGAGGGCCGAAAGCGCTTGAGGATACTATTCAAGTGGATTATGTAACGTATATCAAAATAAATGAGAACACTTTTTTTCATATTTGCAAAATCTGGAGAGTGCCTCTATTTACTTTCTATAATTACAATGCTCTGACATTGGAGTGGACACCCCAGTCGTTTTTCTTTGAAGATGTGAGTGCGACCTTCACTGGATAGATAGATAGATAGATAGATAGATACAAACAGAAAGTTCAGCACTCACCAAAGCAAGCTCGCTTATTTTCACAACATCAATAAATAAATGATGGGGGTTTAGTTAGTGAATTGGCCAATGCACGGAAGCCTGCAAACCGCTCGCAAAGGTACCCCATCTTCATGCAGGTCCTACACTATCACAGAGTCTCAAAATTAAAACCTGGCAACTGTGTCACACATAATATAACTTCAAATATGCCCACTTGGTTTACTGTGTATCTACCAAATACTCCATGGCTTTTAAAGGTACACTAGTCACCTGACACTGGCTGATAAATTACTAAAGAACAGCTGACTCAGGTTTAAGATAATTGGGCTACATGCACCCCACCCTATGAGTGGTGAGTTCAGACACTGCACCCCGCTTCTGGGGTGGTGAGTGCTGTGGTTTTTAATTTGTTGCCATATTGTAGGGTTAATCTTTGGTTAACTCATATTAACTTTGGCCACAAGCTTTGTTCATGCACCCCTATGCAAGCCCAATTATCTTAAACCTGAGTCAGCTGTTCTTTATAACAATAAAGGAAGAATAGGAGGGGTCCAAGTACAGAATCTTGGGGGAAACCTACTGGTGGTTAAAGTGAACTCATGAGAGGAGACAGAGAATGGTGAGAGAGGTGGGACCACCGGAGAGGGCAGTATCACGCAGACCAAGTGACTGAAAGATTTGCATTTTGTTAATGATCTTGGTAGGAACAGCAAATGTAGCTTGGATTATAGGTACAATTCTTTTAAACCACTTGTCCTTCGTGTGATCCAAGGGTTGTCATTAGTATTAGTACCTGGGGCGAGTCTGGGGTGCAGTTGCCCCTGGATTGGTGGGGCTGGGCTGCTTTGGGGTAGCACACTGCGAGATCTTATTTAGCACCTCCTTAACACATTTATTAATCCTTCAGGTGTTTTAAAGGGTGGTCTTCAGTATGCAGACTGTCGGTATCCCGGCACACAGTATACCGACCCCGGAATCCCGACAGCCGACATACCGACACTTTTTCTCCCTCGTGGTGGTCCACGACCCCCCTGGAGGGAGAATAAAATAGCTTGGCGCGCCACAGTGCCTGCAGCGTGGCGAGCGCAGTGAGCCCGCAAGGGGCTCATTTTGCGCTCGCCACACTGTCGGTATGCTGGCGGTCGGGCTCCCAGCGCCGGTATGCTGGTTGCCGGGAGCCCGGCCGTCGGCATACCATACTACACCCGTTTTAAATACACCTTCACTATTATATAATTTTTTTTATATTTATTTTTTCTCTTTATTAACACGTACTGACACTTTTCCATCTCACATTGTGCTGCCCTCCTGGGATAGCTGGCCATTGCCGGTTCATGGGGTTCTGCACCCTGGGCCCAGGGTATCAGAGGAGCAGTGTTGGTGCCTGGAGGCTTATCATATATTTACAAATGTATGTAACTAAGACCTCTGGTTTTCTAGTGTGTGTGTGTGTGTGTGTGTGTGTGTGTGTGTGTGTGTGTGTGTAAATATAGCCTTTCAAGTCTTGGTTCAGGTACAGCTTTGTGTGGTGGGGGACACCGGGGATTAATCCCCAATGTATTTCTAGCCTCCTGCTGCATTCAAATTTTAATTAGACGTAAGGAGGCTGCTATGCAATTCCATACAAACATGAATCTAGCCCTAGTTCTGATGAGCGGTTTTATGACGTAATGCAAGAAAACAGCCAGTGGCAGGTCAGTACAGTGAGAACATGTCACTCTCTAGCCTGCTCTATTTCATTGACTGTCTTCTCAAGACAGCAGTAAAATAAATAATTTGCCTGAACAGTGAACATGTGTAGTGATATTGTACACACGTCTATTATTGTTTTCTTTATGACAAGGCTACTAGTGCATCTTATAATAACATGAATCATGACGCAGCAGTCTGTAATGGTTTTGTGCGCTAATTACCTTGTTTCCGTTCCACAGTGGCAAGGTGAGACTCAGGAGTTCTGTCCAGGTGCCAAGATCATTCTGGTGGGCTGTAAACTTGATATGAGAACGGATATGAACACTCTGCGGGAACTGTCCAAACAGAGACTCATCCCAGTTACACATGAACAGGTAAGAGTCTTGTATGAATATCATTTTTAGAAACGTTCATATTGTAACGTGTATATAATATATATAATATTATATATCACTGAAATCACACCAGGAGCGCTCTTTTGTTTAAATAGTTTCCTTCATTAATATAGCTATATAAATAATGGTTTGATGACTTAGGTTTTGTTTGCAAGCTTAATATTGGCATGCAAATGAATAAATATACTGTATTAGAATAAAATGGATATTCTTCTTGCCATGGATCCAGTAATGGGTATAATTATACAACAGTTTAGTTAGTATGCCCAAGTGTTTAACTCCTTAAGTGCAAAGGAGAGAAGCAGCATATAAATACATTTTGTGGATATAAGATATTGTACCTGCAATAGTCTTGAACCTGTCAATGACAAAGGTGTGTGTTTGCATGGAAATGCAATGAGCAGGATACTTGCCCTTTTATCAGCGTCACCAATCGGGGGATACAATGACATTTTACTGCCATCTTTGCATCAAGCAGCTTTAACCCAGAAGCCTTAGTACAGCAGAAGCAGCAGCATCCAGAATCCCAGTGTGTTCTGTTCACACAGACACATACAAGCAGTGGTGGCTGCTGCCCCTGGGCTCCGATCACACATTGCAGGGGGGAGCCGGTCAGCACATATAAACGTTCATATGATGTGTGTAATATATGCGCTGGCTGAGCATCCTTTCTGGCTGCCTAGGCATTCTGAGCAGAGGTCTGATCACTGCTGTAAGCAGCAGGACATTTAATAGTGTGACTTCTCCTTTGGTAGGTGCCATCCACCAGAAAAAGCCCACAAGCCACCATAGCGTTAATTCCCCCTCCCCTGTCATGTCAATAAACAGCATGTCGGGTCCAAAGTTACCCCAATGATGTATGTTGGGTCCAAAGGTTATGCACTATCTAGAATCAGGTGCCCATGTACTTTGCACCAGTAGCGGAATAGCTGCATAGTTCCCTCCAGAGTATTAGCCTCTCTTAAGGCCCGTACACACTGGCCGATATATCGGCCGTTCTCTTGAACGGCCGATATATCGCGGGGCCGTCGGCCAGTGTGTACGGCCGATACGTCTGTGAACTCCATCATTCACAGATGTACCGCGTCGGCCCCGCAGCACAGCCGACTGCCAATATATCTACCGATTATATTGGCGCGTCGCTGTGTGTGTACGGGGCGGTCGGCCAACCGCCCGTACACATGCTGCGGCGGCCGGCGGTGATTGACAGCTGAACTGGGCGGGCGTCAGTCCCCGACGGATCGGGCAGTGTGTATGCTGAACACACTGCCTGATCCGTCCATAGATATATCTGCAGATCAATTGATCTGCAGATATATCTATTAGTGTGTACCCACCTTTAGATATACAGGTGCGTCCTTCCTTATTGTTGCTGCAGTCACATTAAACAGCCCTTCTAGTTGTGCCTAGACGTGAGCATGATTATGAACGCTAAGCATCCTTTCTCCCCCCATGCATCTTATTTGCATTGCTATGCGAATGAGGTGTACAAGCAGACTTTGCTGATAAAAATGAAGTGCAGCATTTGTATATTCTGTGTTACTGCATACAAAATACTACATTACAGTGTTTTCCTGCGGATACAGCCGCAATTGCGCACAAAATATAGGCATGCTGCATATCATCGTGAATCTTAGTCACGTAATGATGTGACTAGGACACATTTTTGGGGGAAAGAAAGACACTAGGTGCTGGCGGCCCTCATGTGCCCTTGAGTGCCGCTACTTAATGAGTACAGAGACTAGATAAGAAAGGACACACCTGTAGGAACACTGTAATCTACTTATCAGGTTGAGCCGTACAAAACTTGTCTCGCATTACGTTTTTTTCATTGTAATGCTTCTATATGATGTTGGCTCTATACTAACATACCAAGATGTCAACACTGTCTGTACAAAAAAAGTGGCTTGTTCTCTTATGATGTATGATGAGAACCTTCTTGTGTTCCTAAAATGGAAACACTTGGCCTGTGTTTATACAGTTCCCACACTTCATTCCTACCATGTCATACTCCACATCCTCTCCAGATCTGCTTAGAAGAGGTTTACATTCCCATACCTAAACCATGGATCTCTTTTTCAGCTTATTCTCTGCAGACTAAACAAAAATGACCAAGAGAAGATGTTATTTATATGTGCACATGAGAAAATGAATTTATAAAGTATCTGTCACACACATTATTAACTTCAGAAGCTGCAGAAATAGCCTGTAAGGCTGTGTAAGGAGCAGCAGTACCACTGCCATTCACATATCACAATATGACCGAGAAATACCAGCCGCTAAACAATGTTTAGTTTTTAGTTTTTTAATTTTCTGGGGTATTCTAATTCATCCTCTATTATTGGGGTCAATTCTATTCAGCAACAATTGAATAGCGCCGGGAATTAGCTCCCGTCGCTATTCAAATCAGCTCATGTTAAGTCGGTGAAGGCCCGTTCTCGCCGACTTAACAGGTTGAATTGTTGGGAGAATGGGCATTCTCTGACTTAAATCCCCGCCGCGATGCTGATTCCCAACAGAATCAGCCTCGCGCCAGCACTTTTGTCGGATTTCCTCTCTCACCCCCCCGGGGGTGAGAGAAGAATTCCCGACAATTGGTGTCACTTGGCGCTGTATTGAATAGTGCCAGGAGCTAACTCCTGGCGCTATTCCACTGTCGTTGCATAGAATTGACCCCATTGATTTTAGCTTGTAACACCATAGGGCATATTCAGTTAGCTGCGGGGTTTAGCCTGTGGCTAATTGTTGGCTCCGACCCATTCAATTAGGTCCAGCAGCCCTGTGTATAGCAAGGATTATTCCTTGCAACCTCAGGAGCATCACATCATTTAGCCTGCCCCCTCCATGCAGCGCCACGACTCCCGTGATTGTCTTCCCATCCTGCCCGCTTTACTACTTTACTAGAAAGTGACATGGATTCGGGAGATCTGCCTACTGTTCCAGGAGACAATATCCGACAAATCGGGACCCCCTCCAAAAATAAATAAATGTGAAAATACTGTAGCCACCATTCAAAATGCACAAAAGATTTGGTGAGCAGTAGACAAATATATAGTAAGATGCAATTCTAAATATGTTCGACGGGATGTAATGCCGTCCAAGTCTGGCGGCAGTGTGGGATGCCGCCCGAACTCAGATATTTTTTTTAAAGGGGCAATCACTTACAGTGCATGGTTTTGCCTTGTAAGTGATTGCCCCTTTAAAAGAAAGTCCAAGTTCAGCCGGCATCCCGCACGGCCACCGGACTCGGACAGCATTACATCCCGCTGCTTGTGTTTTAAGTGCTGTGTTTAAAACACAATATTGTGAGATTATTAGGAACGTGATTTATCAACTTTTTCTGCAAATCTGAACTGAATTTTCCTGCTCTTACTCTAGGGCAGCACGCAGGGCCGACAGATTGGAGCAGTGGCCTACGTTGAATGCTCATCCAAGGTGTCAGAAAACAGTGTGAGGGACGTCTTTCATGTAACTACCTTGGCCTCTGTTAACCGTATTCACAAGAATCTCAAACGCAGCAACTCCAAGAGGGGACTGAAACGCGTATCGCAGCTGCCTGGACGGACTGAACTGTTGAGCGAGACAGAGATACGCAAAGACCGTGCCAAGAGCTGTTCTATCATGTGAAAGTCTGCCTGGCTGTAAAAAAAAATAAAAAAAGTGTGTAGAGGTTCCACTTTGCACCAGTATAGGGGCATCCAATGCACAGAAATAGCAGGTTTTGCTTTGGCCAGTGTTGTGTAAGCATAGTTAAGACGCTGAACTATTTCTGGATCGCTGTAGGGAAAAAAAATGATGGAAAATGCAAGTCAATGGCGTTCTAAAAAAAAAAAAAAACACAAAAAACAGCGCATTCAAAGTTTGCTTTTGTCCTGCTGATTCTGTCCCCATAGTGTATTTATATGCGCACACAGCTCGCGCCCATTGTACAGAGCTAAGAGGAGGCGTCTGTGTAAAGCCTATGTAATGTGTGTATATATGTATGTATGTTTATATGTATATATACACACAGATGATGCACATTGTGTAATGGAGAGGTTTGGAAGGTTGTGTTGGTTTGATAATTAAAGCATTGTTGTAATCCAAAAATATAATTAAATACAATTTATTGTTATGCTGTTGCTGCTATTTTTGTGGTGTTAAAATTTTACTTGTTGACAAGATAGTGAGATGAGGGTGATCTAAAGGGCCATAACCTTGTACACACTCACACTGTTATTAATACTATATGCTTTATAGAGCAGGTAATGCCACATTTAAATCATACAACAATAAAATACTTATAAGAAATATAATAAAATTTTTGTCATTTTTGATCGTTGTTCAACAGCAGTCTTAACACTGCTGCTATGTAGCTGTTGTTGAACCACAATTCCCAGCATGCCCAGCTACTCTTTGGGGTATATTTACTAAAGTGTGGGTTTATATAAGTGGAGATGTTGCCCATAGCAGCCAATTGGATTCTACTTATCATTTATCTAGCACCTTCTAGGACAGTGATGGCTAACCTTGACACTCCAGCTGTTGTTGAACTACACATCCTAGCATGCCCTGCTACAGTTTTGCTATTTGGCCTCGCTAAAACTGCATAGGAGATAATAGTTAGATTCGGATTGGTTGCTATGGGCAACATCACTAATTCTATAAACCCACACTTTAGTTAATATATTTCTTTGATTGAGACATGCAGTATCACAGTATCTGAATGTTACCTGCCTCATAGACTATAGGACATATCACACATATCACGAGTATGCAGTTGACGAATAATATTTGCGTGTTATATGCAGCATTCACCTGGGTGAAAGAGGGGAGCTGCCATTGGCAATGCTGTCGGGTCCCTGTCACCTTGTCCCCGCTGCCGAGCGGATCTCTGCACCTGTATAATGTAGTTGGCAGATGCTGGGACTAGCGCATGTGCAGTAGCAGTGACGGTACTGCACATTCACCAGTACCTCCAAGTGGGACTTCCTGTAGTGTATGTGACTGGAAGGTAGGACTTCCAATAGGAAGTCACTGCCAGTCACAGTGAAGCCAGTATAGTCTCACGGACTACACCTGGCTCACTGACATGAGCTGAGATGTTGGATTTTATTCGGTGGGGTGGGGGGGGGGGGGGGGGAGCTGCAGTCTAGCACATAGGTAAAATCTGCCACTGAATACTAGAGAAAGCGCCACACGGAAAACAGAAAATGCAGCTGATCATGCTATAGTACTAAGCACTGCTAATCAGAAAATTATAATAAACACCGCAGTCTAACATAGGGAGGCCAATCCCGGGATTTGGGCCCAAAAATGCCGGGATTTGAATCCCGGGATTGGAGCCTCCAATCCCGGGATTCACGGGATTAGAGTGCGCATGCGCAGTTTTGCCGGACAGCGCTGAGCACTATAGCTCAGCGCTGCCCGGCTGTCAGCGAGGGAGTTACATCAGCTATGGACACACACATACTGACCACGCTGGCGGCATTTCAAACGTAGCGCCGGCCGCCAGCCAATCAGAGCTGGCAGACCGGCAGCCAATCAGGGAAGCGGCAGCAGCCGCGGCCCCTGATTGGCTGCCGGACTGCCAGTTCTGACTGGCTGGCAGCCAGCGCTACGTTTGAAATGCTGCCAACGCGGTCAGTGTGTGTGTGTCCATGGCTGGTGCCCGCGGTCCGCCTAAGTAGTAAGTGTTTATCTTATCGCTACCTACACCCACACTCTCTGCTCCTGACATCCTCTCTGCTCGCTACACCCACCGGCACCTTCCCTTCCTGTACCTTACATGCTCACTACACACCCACCCTCCTGCTGCTCCCTACACCCACTCTCCCGCTGCTCCCTACACCCACCCTCCCTTCCTGTTCCTTACATGCTCCCTACACCCACCCTCCCTTGCTGCCCTCCACATATACTTTCCCTGCTCTCTACACTGCTCCCTACACTGATCCCTACTGCAATCCCGGGATTGAGCATTTTTCAATCCCGAATCCCGGGATTGAAAAAATGCCCCGGGATTGGCCTCCCTAGTCTAACATAGAGCAGAATTGAGATGCCTAGCATCATTTTTGGCAAAGAATATATGGGCCCACCAACCGCAACCAGGTGAACTCATCTGGGGGGGTCCCTAACACTAAGTTCAAGTCCAGTTCACGTGCTCTGGACTTGAACTTTATTGTTAGGTACCCACCAGATGAGGTCACCTGGTCGCATTTGGTGGGTCCATATATTTTTAGCCAAAAATTATGCTAGGCACCTCAATTTTGCTCTATGTTAGATTGCAGAGATTATTACAGGTTGAGTATCCCTTATCCAAAATGTAAAATCCCACATTTTTGGGTCGCCTACTGAGATAATGACAAATATATATTTTATATTATGTGTATATATAGATATATAATATAATAAACATAGCAAGCAAAAATCCGCCACTCAGACTGACTCCTCAGTACAACTTGCCCGGTGCCCTCCGAATTAGGCTGCAATTCATACAGCCCCATACAAACATCTCGTGCGGCGGCACTCGGGACTGCTTAATTAGAAGAAATCACCGACACATAGTAATGCTATCTAATAATAAATAAATAAATATATATAAATATATATATATATATATATATATATATATATATGTGTGTGTGTGTGTCATTATCTCAGTAGGGAAACCAAAAATGTGATTTTTAATTTTGGATGAGGGATACTCTACCCTGCATAAGTCTTCTGATCAGCAGTGCTTAGTACTATAGAGTGTGCATCTGCATTTTCTTTTTCTGTGAAAATACAAGTCTCCGCATGATAACATGTTATTATGTTTGGAATTAAGGTGTTCAGTCCAACCCCCCCTCCTCATATACAGTGTACTAGAAAAAGTTTCCTGAACTGCAAATGTGGGAGTATTTCAGACACAATTCTCTTAGTAAATCCTTTGCATTGGGATAAATAATATGAAATACAGGTTTATTAAATGTAGGGGTATAAGCATTGAATAACTTCATATATTTACATCATTTTAAAGGAAAATGTGGGTTTTGTGCTTGAATCTGCCACAAAGAAAATAAAACTATAGCAATAGCTTTTGGCAGAAGTAACAAAGGCTCTTTTTAATCCCTGTGTAAGCGGGCCTGTACGTGATGTACTGTATCTATTATGGGGGTCACCTGTCGCAGGCCTGTGTTCCTCAGCATTACTTTCTATCTCATCCTGCTCGGAAGATCTTAAATCAGCCTCTTCTTTTTATTTCTAAATTGCAATGGCCTTTTCAAGGACGCCACACTAATGAGATTTAGATGGCACACAATGTAATAGCCTAAAAGGGAGAGTGAAGCTATGATGGGAAGAAGTTTAATGTGACTTGTTTATGGGGGTCAGAAGGTGAAACAGGAACAGTGACGTCTTCCAGCAGAAAGAATACACGGTACAGAATGAAAGATGAGCAGACATCTGTTCTTGGCAGTACAAATCCCACATTCAAAGCATATCTTCCCTATCACAATAAAATAAACATAATGTATTAAATAAACATTCTACTTGGCTGAGAAGGAAATCACATGACACACTTTTTCCTTTTAGCAAGCATTTGTTTCTACTTTCTATAGAATTTCCTTATGTGTGCATTATTATTATTAGCCCAGTTTTGAAGTTTTGCAGGAAGGTTGAGTGTTCCCTGTGTTTGAAAAATTAACAGGAGCTCATTGGTTGGTACATAATCTCTCCCCAACCTTTGATAAATTTCCCCCACAGCCTGTAAAATGACAGGAGCTCCTAACCTTTTCGGGCAGGGGGGGGTTACTGCTGCCCATGCCGGAGAGGAAGAGCAGACCACCGACCAACCGGTACCCAGCGCCTGTGAAATGATGCAGCGGCTTGAGTGCGTATGCGCAAACCCACAGTTTCTATGGACTGATTCAGCTGCAGTCTATAGACGCCGGAATACCTTTCAATATCAGCAAGATTTCAGGGGCCTGTCCTGCCATCCAGTGATCATTGTGGGGGATTAGAAGGTAATTACCCTGATGCCAGCACTGGAGCAGGCACCTCCAGTGTATGGCAGTAAAATGGCAACGGGGGTCATTTATCAGAGTGGCTTTGCCCACTAAGGTGCAGTCGTGCTACTCTTGCTGTGTAATCAGAGGAAATTGACCCTATGAATCAGTCTTACAGAAGGGTGTAGTATGGTATGCCGGCGGTCGGGCTCTCTGCGACCAGCATACCGGCGCCGGGAGCCCGACCGCCGGCATACCGACAGTGTGGCGAGCGCAAATGAGCCCCTTGCGGGCTCGCTGCGCTCGCCACGCTGCGGACATGGTGGTGCGCTACGCGTGCCACGCTATTTTATTCTCCCTCCCAGGGGGTCGTGGACCCCCACAAGGGAGAATAAGTGTCAGTATGCAGGCGCCGGGATCCCGACAGTGGGCATACTGAAGACCACCCTTACAGAAGGCTGTGTATACACAGTTCCATGGAGCTGCCATGTTAGTGGCTTCTCCTTTCTGTAAAGTGTTCCCAGGACACAAATCACGCATTTCTGTTACTACACTAATAAACCTTATTTCATTTTGTTTTGTTTTGTACAGATACAGCCAATTATAATACTAATAAAAAAAACCACTTCAGCCAGCACCTTTTAATAATTACCTGTGTCAGCGCAGGGTTCTCCTTTGTTGGTCTGTTAACTGTCTTTATCAGGGCAGTGAGAGCCATTGGTGGGGAGGGGGACATGCCTCTGCTCATAATATCCATTTCAGTACATACTCCATACAGCAAATATTTATTTCATTCTTGAATATACTGAATAGAAAATGTTACATTATTCATATATTATCTGAAGTTATTTTGGCAGTGGGACCAAGAGATCTAGGACTTCAGTCTGACAATGCAGCTATATCTTTAATACAGTTTTCAGCATTACTGACCATTGACAGCCACTCCACAGAGGGGCTTCCTGCAGTCAGTTTGGTCTGTGAAGTAGTTAAGCCTGTTTAGTTACACTCTGGTTCCATCGCCTAATTGGTATGAAATCATAGACATGACCCTTCATTCCTACATCCCCTGAACGGTGTGTTTTTGCATATTCTCTTGTTTAGACCGCTTAAATGTGGTACTCTGCGTCAAGGGGGGCCAGGATAGGTGATTGGAATGGCCTTTTATACATGGCCAAAGTAGAGTAAGGGTGTATCAACATGAAATGCGTACCTAATACTAAATTAGGTAATTGCGCCTTTTTGGAGTTGGATTACTTATGGGTGCTTAACCCCAGGTACAAGTTGCGAGCTGATGATGATAAAAGACAGCCACTGCCCATCTCCGATTTGGTGAACGTCTCTAAGACACGCCAAATTTTGCAAATATAGTGTAACTGCTGGGTCTACATTGTAAGGATTACGGTGTACTGAACAGTTTGTTTTTTTGTTTGTTTTTTAAAGGAAGTGTTTGGATAGCCTATGAAAGTGTGAGCTGAATCTGCCTACTGTAACTGTCATATAAATCCGCAACACAGGCTGTAACAGCTCACGTGTAAGTGGACTTGCTCCACAAAAGTAACAATTTTACATTTGCACCTAGTTCAATTTTCTTTAAATATACTCTGTGACTTGGGTACTTATTATTTTATTATCTACATTTTCTAGCTACTTTCTGAGATGTTTGAGTTGTGTACAGTATATTTGCCCATATTCTGTACTCATCGTGAAGCCACACCTCGCTGTCTTTCTTGACCGTCTGTTCCTGTTAATTGTTTAGTTAATTGCTACCTATGCAGATTTGGTCACATCAAATACTTGCGGCCAAGTCTGTTTTTATTCCCGTTGGGGCACATTTTAAATTGGTCAGACTATAGATGAGAGGCGTTGTGCTTAATGACTGTTCACTATGATATATACTGCACTATGGCGAAAGGGGTATTTACCCTCTGTATCTTCAGTCTTCCCACTGTCATACACGTGAGCTTTCACCTAGGTCAGTGATGGCTAACCTTGACACTCCAGCTGTTGTTGAACTACACATGCCCTGCATCAGTTTTAGCATGGCCAAATAACAAAACTGTAGCAGGGCATGCTGAGATATGTAGTTCAACAGCTGGAGTGTCAAGGTTAGCCATCACTGACCTAGGTAGATATCTACACATTCCAAAGAGCATATGAGACAGTACTGTAGATATCTCATCACAAGATTAAACTTTTTATATGATCTATATGAAAGTGAGATCATCTAGCATTATTTATAAAAGAGCCTCTAAAATTACAATAGAGTTTTTACATAACACGGGGTAAAAGAACAATAACATGGAACAGATAGTAACCAATAAAATGATCGCTTTCATTAGTCTACTACAATAGAGAAAAACATATAGCTATCCCTAATGCACACTGAGTGAGAAATAATACTACATAATGGGGGTAATTCTGAGTTGATCGCAGCAGGATCTTTGTCAAAACCATGGTTGCTCAAAACCATGTGCACTGCAGGGTAGGCAGATATAACATGTGCAGAGAGAGTTAGATTTGGGTGTGGTGTGTTCAATCTGCAATCTTAATTGCAGTGTAAAATAAAGCAGCCAGTATTTACCCTGCACAGAAACAAAATAACCCACCCAAATCTAACTCTCTCTGCACATGTTATATCTGCCTCCCCTGCAGTGCACATGGTTTTGCCCAACTGCTAACAAAAATCCTTCTGCGATCAACTCAGAATTACCCCCAATAATCAGATAATACAGAGATCTTAGTTGCGTATATCTGCAGATATAGGGTCAAGCCTCTAGGCCAAACGGCAAGGCGTCTCTTTCACTGGGGGTCCCTAATACTAGGTGTGGGTCCGGGGTGCGGGACCCCATCATGTCGGCACAGGTCGGCTACCCCAGGGCAGCACACAGGTGAAAGTTAGTGAGGGTTAATAAGAAGCACAAAAAATATACAATGTGACAGGGAAAAACTTAACTGTTAATAAAGTGTTAGGGTGTGCCAACCTGAAGCAGCCTAGCCATATCAACACAGGGAAATTTATGGGGAGGGTTTGGGGTGCAAATTTTTTTCCCTGTGTTTGTATGGCTAGGCTGCTTCAGGTTGGCACACCCTAACACTTTATTAACACTTACGATTTTCCCTGTCACATTGTATATATCTTTGTATTATTTTAATCACACCTCACTTACATAGCACTTCTGTGCTTCTTATTAACCCTTACTAATTTTCACCTGTGTGCTGCCCTGGGGTAGCCGACCTGTGCCGACATGATGGGGTCCCAGACCCACACCTAGTATTAGGGACCCCCAGTGACAGAGACGCCTTTCCGTACGGCCTGGGGGCTTAACCCTATATCTGCAGATATACACAACTAAGATCTCTGTATTATCTGATTATTATGTAGTATTATTTCTCACTGTGTGCATTAGGGATAGCAAAATGTTTTTCTCTTACCCAGAATTACCCCTCCCTTTTAGCACCTGAGTGACATCACAATCTGATTGAGCAACTTACCAATAAATGTGCATTGTCTACTACAATAGCCAACATAAAAAGCTAATGTATGGTTACTGTGAGTTATAGTGTATCATAGTTCTTCTGAACTGTAAAATGTAATAATCATACTGGTATCTTTTATAAAATATATGAATATAAATTCATAAATATATATGTACTGTATATATGTAAAAATTATGTTTCCATTCCCTGAATTCATTAGCATTTTGGCCTCATATTTTGTTTCCTGTACATCAGGGTGCTAAATCTATTTATGGGGTGTGGTATGATATGTCAGAGGAAAAGAAATTGAATCTGTACTACAACATCAATTCAGTCAGAATATATAACCAACCTGATATATTGTATAAGGGTTGTTAATACTATAGTCCTCCTGATATATAATTGGTTGGTGGTGCACCATGGAGTAAAGTACAGTATACTCAAACAACGGGGGTGGACCAAAGAGGTAGGTTTGTCATTATAAATCTCCTTTTTAGTGCACTCTTATTTGTATTGTTATACGTAATAAAATGTTAACAATTTTTAAGTTAATCACACCAGGGGTCGGTTACTGCCAGGACAGCAGAAGCTTGCGCTCTATCTTTCACTCCTGTGCAGGAGGTTTGTCTCTCTCATTAACTTGTTCACTGCTGTAAGAGCAGACAAGTTAAAATCAGAAGTCTCTCCTAAATGGTGCCACAGAAAACTTTACAACACCCTCCAGATACTATATGCTTTGCTAATTACACACAGTTCTCCTACAGATGTGTCCTTATACATCTTGCCTCAATACGCCACGCAGCAGGAGATGCCTGGCGTGGGTCAACCAGCAGCTCCCAGTCAGCTCTGCTACTGTCGGGCATCTTTTTGGCCGTAAATTCATCTTATTCATATCGCTATGTGACTAGGATGCACAAGCAGTTCATGCTGATTAAAATGATATGCAGAATGCCTGTATTATGTGTGCGACTGTGGCTGTATCTGCATACGAAATGCTACATTACAGTGATTTCCAGGAAAACATTGTAACGTACCATTTCATATGCAGATACAGCTGCAGTCATACACATAATACAGGTTGAGTATCCCTTATCCAAAATGCTTGGGACCAGAAGTATTTTGGATATCGGATTTTTCCGTATTTTGAAATAATTGCATACCATTATGAGATATCATGGCGATGGGACCTAAGTCTAAGCACAGAATGCATTTATGTTTCATATACACCTTATACACACAGCCTGAAGGTGATTTTAGCCAATATTTTTTTTTTTTTTTTTAAATCACAAAAGTTTATTGGCAAGAGCAAAACAATGACAGATGAAAATAATTGACATACTCGGAGCACAAGAACATCAGTATACATAGAGTAGAAAATTAAGTGCAAGAGTTTGTCCCTATGTTATCTGTTATTTAATATTTACTTTTTTATTTTTATTTTTTTATTTGTTGTACTCTTTATTTTAAACAAATCCAAAAATAATCAGGAGTTAGGAACAGGATTAGTAAACAGTATAGAATATTCCAAAGGGTCAACCAGTGGAATCCTTGGAAGGGCTTGTAGGAGATTACCGAGAGAGTCCGAAGGAAAAAGAAGTAAGAGTGGAGTTAAAAACTGAGGTGAGAAAAGAATGAAGAGAAAAAAAAAAAGAGTATAAAAGCAGAAACAAGTCTCGGGGGGGGGGGGGGGGGGAGAGCGAGTCGGGAGAAAAGTAATGTGGGGAAAAAGGGTAAGTCGAACTAGGAGAGACCTGGGAGAGCTACTTGAAATTTAGTGTACCAGGGTGTCCAGACGCCGTGGAATTTGTCCACTGTGTTGTTCATCAAGGAGGAAAGATATTCCATCTTTGCTACAAACCAAACGCGGTTCATGAGTTCAGGACTGGTTGGAGGGGTGGGGAGTTTCCATGATTTAGCAATCTGGAGTTTAGCTGCACAGGCTATATGCATAGCCAGTTTGTTTTCCGGCTTGGATAATTGGCAGGCTGGGGCACACAGGAGCAGCGTCTCAGGGGACAGGAGGGCGCAGTCCGGAATAAGCGACTGGATAAGGTTACGGACCATTATCCAAAAAGAGGCTATCCTCGGGCAGCTCCACCAGATGTGAAAATACGAGCCTACTTGACCACATTGACGCCAACAGAGGTTAGAAGTGTTCGGATATATTTGGTGTAAGCGTTCGGGAACCAAATACCATCGCTTGTAAACTTTGTAGGAGTTTTCCTTGATGGAGACGCTAATAGAACATTTAGAGATATTCAGTCGGACAGATTCCCACACGTCATCTTCCAGGGGAGATCCCAAGTCAGTTTCCCAGGCAAGTTCATGTGCTGTGCGGGGGGGGGGGGGGGGGGGGGGGGGGGGCGCAATTAAAGACAAAATGGAATGATATTGTTATGCACACCAGTGCCTGCAGGAAAGTACTGGTGTCAGGACTGTTATGCACTCCAGTGCCTGCAGGAATGTACTGGTGTTTGAACTGTTATGCAAAACAAATGGACTTACAGACAGACTGGGGAATATGACATAACGTACACAGAAGGTGATAGGGTAACAAAATACACACAAAGTGAACAGAGAAGCCCAGAGGCTAAGGAACTGGGTATCTCCCTTGTATTAGAACTGCTCAGATGAGTAAAGCAAGATGTTGTGTTTTAATACGTAGAGAACCCGAAATGCTGTTGCTAAGGGCAACAGCAAAACCCTAAAGGGTTACCAACGGGTGTGGCAGTAAACTCCTTGGTCAGAGATGGAATGATAGACACAAGGAGAGTCTCCACAATCCTAATTCTCACTTGCAGTGCACAGGTTCAGCTTACTGCCACTAAACTGACCCCTGACACCTAGCAAAGTGAGACAGGATTAGACAGGCAAGTCTTAGAATACAGCCGCAAACTTGCTAAGTTCACAGAGTAGTAACAGAACCCCAGCAAGCTAAACGACTGACTCCAGTCTTACTGCTAGGTCTGGATTGGCAGAGTGTAATACCAAATCCCCAGGCCTATTTGCAGTAAGCAACAAACAAATACAAAGCTACACAGTACTGGCTAACTTTCAGAAACTGACTAACCAACAAAGATTCAGCAGCATCTGCTTACCCTGAGAAGAGGCCTTATAAAGCAGGTGCTGTCCACGCCCCACTCAGACCTCACAGACTGTGAGCACAAAAACCAGCACCGGATCCCCTGCCATGCACAGAGCCTATAACCACTGCACAGCAAAAGACCCGAACCGGAGTATCAGCTGCGCTCAGGTCACTCCGCTAGCACTTGTCTCCCGGTTGCCATGACGACGTGGCAGCACAGGGCAGGAGACCCTAACAGTACCCCCCCTCTGACGAGGGGTCAAAGAACCCCTACCACCGGGTTTATCGGGGAACTGCGAGAAGAAAGAGCGTATCAGTCTGGGGGCATGAAGATCACAACTGCGCACCCACGACCGCTCCTCCGGGCCATACCCCTTCCAGTGCACCAAAAATGACAGCCGACCCCGAACCACCTTGGAGTCAAGAATCCTTTCAACAACAAACTCCCTCTGGCCACGTATCAGAAGAGGGGAAGGTCTTCCACTGGAAGAAGGATTACTAATCGCCCGTTTTAAAAGGGAACAATGAAATGTTTTATTGATACCCAAAGAACGGGGCAGATCTAACTGAAATGCCACCGGATTGATAACCCTGGTGATCTTATAAGGGCCGATGAACCGGGGGCCTAACTTATGAGATGGCTGTCTCAACTTCAAATTCTTGGTAGACAACCAGACGAAGTCTCCTAATTTGAAGCTGCAGGGTCTTTTCCGCTTATCAAAAACCCTTTTGGTCACTAATGACACAGACACAAGGGCTTTCTTCACTTTCCGCCAAATACCTCTAAGGACCGAAACCACAGAGGAACCACCAGGCGTGGAGTCCAGGGGGTCAAAAGAATTGGCCTTAGGATGATGCCCATACACACAAAGGAAGGGAGAGATCCCTGTAGCAGAGTGAGCCGCGTTGTTATAGGCAAACTCCGCCATGGACAGATGAGCAACCCAGTCAGTCTGACACTTGGAGACATAACACCTGAGGAACTGCTCCAAGGACTGGTTCACCCTTTCAGTCTGCCCATTAGACTGCGGATGGTAGCCCGACGACAAGCTGACAGAAATCTGGAGATCGGAACAAAATGCCCTCCAGAATTTGGCCACAAACTGGGATCCGCGGTCAGAGACCACATCAAGTGGCAACCCGTGGAGACGCACAACATGCAGCATAAATAATTCAGACAGGCGTCTGGCCGATGGCAGCCCAACCAGTGGAACGAAGTGCGCCATCTTCGAAAACCTGTCAACGACAACCCAGATGGCTGTCATCCCCGAGGATTTGGGCAATTCCACCACAAAATCCATTGAAATGTGGGTCCATGGCTTAGATGGGATAGAGAGTGGATGTAATGGGCCAACAGGAACCCCTCTAGGAGTCTTATTTCGGGCACAGATGTCACATGCCCGAACCCACTGATCCACATCCTTAGCCACCGAGGGCCACCACACCGCCCTAGATAGCAACTCCCGAGTTCTGGCAATACCCGGGTAACCTGCAGACTTCTTGGCATGGAATTCCAGGAACACTCGCTGTCTTAACCTAGGAGGCACAAACAAAAGACCTACCGGAAGGTCTGGAGGAGCCTGCTCCTGTGCTCTAAGGACTAATGATAAGAGGTCCTGGGTAATGCCCACTTTAATACATGATGGGGAAACAATGGGCAACGGCTCCTCGGTGGTCTCCTGGATTGGAGCAAAACTCCGCGAGAGCGCATCAGCCTTGATGTTTTTTGACCCAGGGCGATATGTTATCAAAAAATTAAAGCGAGCAAAAAACAAAGTCCATCGTGCCTGCCTGGCATTGAGACGCTTCGCTGACTCTAAATATGCCAGATTCTTATGGTCAGTGAGAATTGAGACCACAAACTTAGCCCCCTCAAGCCAGTGTCTCCACTCCTCGAGTGCATCCTTAATAGCCAACAATTCCCGGTTACCCACGTCATAATTCATCTCGGCAGGCGAAAATTTACGGGAAAAGTAAGCACAGGGATGAAGGCGATTATCAGACACTCCCATCTGAGAAAGCACTGCCCCAATACCCATCTCAGAGGCATCCACCTCCACCACAAAAGGACGCTCTGGATCTGGGTGTCGCAGCACCTTGGCCAAAACAAATGCCCTTTTGAGACGGGCAAAAGCCGCTTTAGCCTCACAAGACCAGTGAGCAACATCCGCCCCTTTCTTAGTGAGTGCCACCAAGGGCGCCACTATAGACGAAAATCCAGCGATAAATCGTCTATAAAAATTCGCAAAGCCCAGGAAACGCTGAAGCGCCTTCAAACTAGTGGGCTGCACCCAATCCAGGACTGCCTGTACCTTGGAACCCTCCATTTGGAAACCTTCTGGGGAGATCATATATCCTAGAAATGCGATTTGCTGAACTTCAAATTCGCACTTCTCCAGCTTCGCCCCAAGCCGGTGGTCTCTGAGTTTCTGGAGGACTAAGCGTACATGCTTCCGATGTTCCTCCAGGGAATGGGAGAAGATTAGGATGTCATCTAAGTATACAACTAAGAATCTATCCAAATATTCCCTGAGCACATCATTCATGAAATCCTGGAAGACTGCCGGGGCATTACAGAGCCCAAAAGGCATCACCAAATATTCATAATGCCCTGAGTGGGTATTAAAGGCAGTCTTCCATTCATCCCCCTCTCTTATTCGGATTAGATTGTACGCACCGCGTAGGTCAATCTTAGAAAAAATGGTGGCAGTACGAAGCTGGTCAAACAAGACCGAAATGAGAGGCAGTGGGTATGAGTTTTTAATCGTGATACGGTTCAATTCCCTGAAGTCGATGCAGGGTCGCAACGAACCGTCCTTTTTACCCACGAAGAAGAACCCCGACCCAACTGGAGACTGTGAAGGTCTGATAAATCCCTTAGCCAAGTTCTCCTGAATGTACTCTGCCATAGCCTGAGTCTCAGGACGTGACAGGGAGTACAACCTGCTCTTTGGAAGCTTAGCATTTGGCAACAAATCAATGGCACAGTCATAGGGGCGATGGGGAGGTAGTACCTCTGCAACTTTTTTGGAGAACACGTCCGCAAAATCTGCATAACACCCTGGCAATCCTGGCAAACTTAGCTGCGAGAGCCTGACTGGAAGGCTCAAGCAACTCCTGAAACAATCAGTACCCCAACTAAGAATCTCCCCAGAGACCCAGTCAAATTGAGGATTGTGGGCCCTTAACCAGGGTAACCCCAACACCAATGGGGCAAAAGTACAGACAGTCACATAAAAGGACAATTTTTCAGAGTGTGTGGCTCCAATAAACAAAGAAATCTGGCTAGTGCAAGAGGTAATTTTACCTTGGGATAATGGTTCCCCGTTTAACCCACAAATCTCAATTTCCGATGCCAAGGGTACTAAGGGAACAGAGTGTTTCAGGGCGAATTGGCGGTCCATAAAAACCCCGTCGGCCCCACTGTCCACAAAGGCCTCAGTCTTGACAGTTTGACCGAGGATCTTCAAGGTCACCGGAATGATAAAAGTCTTCTTGGGAAATTCTGACTTCTGGCCTGACAGGATATTTCCCATCACCCTCAGGCCCTGAAGTTTTCCGGCTTTTCTGGGCATGATACTACCACATGACCTTTATTCCCACAGTACAAACACAACCCCTGCTGTCTCCTCCGCGTCTTCTCACGCGAGGAGAGGCGGGTAGCCCCAATCTGCATAGGCTC
Organism: Pseudophryne corroboree; assembly: GCF_028390025.1. NCBI lineage: Eukaryota > Metazoa > Chordata > Amphibia > Anura > Myobatrachidae > Pseudophryne > Pseudophryne corroboree. Next base: position 392,820,570 of record NC_086446.1, on the reverse strand, counting down.
CTCGGAAAATTCCTCAGAGTCTGAGGTTCCCTTGGGAAGGAAGGAAATCTCAGTCTCCCTTTCAAGCCTACGCTCTCTCAGCCGTCTATCCACCCGGATGGATAACTGCATGAGCTGATCCAAGCTATCAGGCAAGGGATATTGTACCAGTTGGTCCTTTATCTGGTTAGAAAGACCTCTTCGGTACTGGTGTCTCAGGGCTGGGTCATTCCACTGGGTATCATGGGCCAACCTCCGAAACTCCGTACAGTAAACCTCAACTGGCCTTCGCCCTTGCTTAAGGATCGAAATCTGAGCCTCGGCTGAGGCCGTCTTGTCAGGGTCATCATACAACATGCCCAGTGCCGTAAAAAAAGCATCAACACTTTTAAGCGACGGACAGTCAGGCTGCAACCCATATGCCCAGACCTGTGGGTCTCCTTGTAGCAAGGAAATCACTATGCCCACCCGCTGAATCTCCGACCCAGAAGACTGAGGCCTAAGCCGGAAGTATAGCTTGCAGCTCTCCTTGAAACAAAAGAACTGCGAGCGATCTCCAGAAAAACGATCCGGGAGATTTACTTTCGGCTCCTTAACCCCTGCAGGTGCTGCTGCTGCGGGAGCTCTGCCAGCAGCCTGGGAGGTGTGCATTTTAATGGACAAATCATTAAATTGTCGAGTCAGGACCTGCACCTGATCGACCACCTGTTGCAACGTATTTTGAGGGGTATGCTCCATATTCCCACAAAATTTCAACAGGAGTATTAGGCTGCTGAATATGTTATGCACACCAGTGCCTGCAGGAAAGTACTGGTGTCAGGACTGTTATGCACTCCAGTGCCTGCAGGAATGTACTGGTGTTTGAACTGTTATGCAAAACAAATGGACTTACAGACAGACTGGGGAATATGACATAACGTACACAGAAGGTGATAGGGTAACAAAATACACACAAAGTGAACAGAGAAGCCCAGAGGCTAAGGAACTGGGTATATCCCTTGTATTAGAACTGCTCAGATGAGAAAAGCAAGATGTTGTGTTTTAATACGTAGAGAACCCGAAATGCTGTTGCTAAGGGCAACAGCAAAACCCTAAAGGGTTACCAACGGGTGTGGCAGTAAACTCCTTGGTCAGAGATGGAATGATAGACACAAGGAGAGTCTCCACAATCCTAATTCTCACTTGCAGTGCACAGGTTCAGCTTACTGCCACTAAACTGACCCCTGACACCTAGCAAAGTGAGACAGGATTAGACAGGCAAGTCTTAGAATACAGCCGCAAACTTGCTAAGTTCACAGAGTAGTAACAGAACCCCAGCAAGCTAAACGACTGACTCCAGTCTTACTGCTAGGTCTGGATTGGCAGAGTGTAATACCAAATCCCCAGGCCTATTTGCAGTAAGCAACAAACAAATACAAAGCTACACAGTACTGGCTAACTTTCAGAAACTGACTAACCAACAAAGATTCAGCAGCATCTGCTTACCCTGAGAAGAGGCCTTATAAAGCAGGTGCTGTCCACGCCCCACTCAGACCTCACAGACTGTGAGCACAAAAACCAGCACCGGATCCCCTGCCATGCACAGAGCCTATAACCACTGCACAGCAAAAGACCCGAACCGGAGTATCAGCTGCGCTCAGGTCACTCCGCTAGCACTTGTCTCCCGGTTGCCATGACGACGTGGCAGCACAGGGCAGGAGACCCTAACAGATATAGATTAGAAATAGTGCCTCGGTCAGTGGGTCGATACATGCAAAGGCGCTCCATCGGAGTCGGGATATTTGGGATTGGCGTTGTCCTAGTTGAGGAGGTAACAAAATTACGAATTTGAAGGTATTGGTAAAAATATGAAGGCGGGATGGAGTGCTTTGTTTGGAGGTCTGCGAATGAGTACGGTACATTGTTATGAAGTACATGATGAAAGCGGAAGACGCCTGCTCTGGTCCAGTTGGAAGCAAATTGATGGGATCGGCCCGGTGAGAAGGAGGGGTTGTTCCAGATGGGGGTTAGGGGAGAGGGAATTGTGTGGAGTGAAAGTTTAGATTTTAGCGAGTCCCACACCGATAGAGTTAGGGAAATTGTTGGCACTGACTGGGTGGCTTTAGATCTGTGCGGACGGGGGAGCCATGGGAGATGAGCAACCGAATCGACCTGAGCTTAGTCACTCTCCAGGTCCACCCATCTCCTTGTGTGCCGTGGTGAATGCCAGGCGACAAGTTGACTAAGTGCCGTGGCGTAGTAGTATCTTGACAGCGAGGGAAGGCCTTGACCACCACACGGAGAGCTCCGCTGGAGGGTCTCCCTACGCAATCGCGGCTTCTTGTCATTCCATATGAATTTACCATATTGGGTCTGGAGGGAGGATAGAATCCGAAGAGGGACCGGGACAGGGAGAGTCTGGAAGAGGTATAATATCTTGGGGATGACGTTCATCTTAATGGCGTTAATCCTGCCGATCCAGGAAATGAAATGTTTTTTCCATCCTAAGATGTTTTGAGATATTTCCTTAAATAAGGGAGGAAAGTTAGCGTCATAGAGAGAGTGGTAAGATTTGGTGATTTGAACCCCCAAATATTTAATGGAGGTGTGACGCCATGCAAAAGGGAAGTTGGATTTCAGATGATTCAGTGCATTGAGAGGGATGTGAAGCGGGAGAGCCTCTGACTTGTCGTTGTTCACCCTATATCCAGAGAGGTCACCGTAGAGAGTTAATTCTTTGAAAAGATTGGGTAGGGAAATTAACGGGCTAGTGAGGGTGAGGAGGACGTCATCCGCAAAAAGGGAAAGTTTGTAGTGTGAGTCTTTGATAGAAAAGCCCGTAATGTCCGGATTAAGACGGATGCGGCAGGCGAGAGGTTCAATTATCAGAGCGAAGATGAGAGGCGACAGGGGGCATCCCTGTCGCGTACCATTGGTGATGGCGAAGGAGTCTGAAAGAATTCCGTTTGTTAGGACAGAAGTGGAGGGGTTGTGATAGAGTGCGGAGATTGCTTGGAGAAATTCCCCTCGGATACCAAAGCTGCGGAGCGTTTGATCGAGAAAGGCCCACGAAACCCTATCGAAGGCTTTTTCCGCGTCTAATGCCAATAAAAGAGAGGTGAGCTTGACTGAGTTAGCGTGATGAATCAGATTGATGGTACGTCTGGTATTATCTAGAGCTTGACGTGTAGGGACAAATCCGACTTGGTCGGGATGTATAAGAGACGGAAGAAGAGGATTCAGGCGTAAGGCAAGAATTTTTGCAAAAAGTTTCAAGTCGGTGTTGAGAAGGGATATAGGGCGGTAATTAGAGACCTGCTGGTGATCCTTACCAGGTTTGGGAATAACCGTGATTAATGCTCTAGTAGTTTCGCTGTGAAAGAGTTCCCCATTAAGGATTTTGTTAAAAGTAGACGTCAAGTGAGGGACTAGAGCACCCTCGAATGTTTTATAGTACACGAAGGGTAGGCCGTCCGGGCCCGGAGCCTTAGAGGGTTTCTGAAGTTTAAGAGCAGCCGATACTTCCTCATCAGGTATACGCTTACATAATGCAGTGGCTGTGGGAGCATCCAACTGCGGGAGAGAGCATGAGGTCAGGAAGTCGGAAATACGCAAGTTTGAGTCAGGTAGGGATGACGGACTGCCTGGGGAATTATACAAACGGGTGTAGTATTCCTTAAAGATAGAATTGATGTCTGAGGGTTTATAGTGTGTGTTACCGTTAGAGTCCTTAAGTGAGACTATAGATGAGAGGGCTTTTCGTGCTTTTAATCTATTTGCCAAGAGGGCATCAGCCTTGTTGCTTTTCTCATAAAATCTCTGGTTCAGCCAGCGTAGGGATTTATCTATCTTTTCTGTGATTAGTGCATTGAGAGCTGCCCTAGCTGCCATAAGCTGTTTGTAGTTCGAGTCCGTGGGACTACGTTTATGAAGAGAGTCTAGGTTTTGGACCTGATCAGTGAGATTCTTGAGTATTGCTTTGTGTTCCCTATTGCGATGAGATGCATAGCTAATTACATGGCCTCTGAGGACCGCTTTGTGGGCTTCCCAGACTAATGGGGAACATCCTGATTTAGGATTGTTAAGAGAAAAGTATTCCGTGAGCAGTCCGGCTATCTTGGATTTGAAGGAGGGAATTTTAAGAAGTGTCTCGTTCAGGCGCCAAGATGGGCGGGAAGTTGGGGCATCCAACAGATCAAATGCGGACGCGACGGAGGAGTGGTCCGACCAGACATTGGGGATAATTGAAGAGGACAAAATGTGGTTAGAGGCCGGGGGGCTGCAGAAGAGAAAGTCAAGTCTGGAATAAGACTGATGGGGGCAGGAAAAAAAAGTATAGTCCTTGGAGGATGGGTTAAGAGCACGCCAAGTATCGAAGAGAGATGCTTCTTTAATAAGTTTAGGGAAGGTATCTGATATATGACAGGTGCGGGGGTGCTTCTGGGGTGCGGATTTATCTAGTAGAGGGTCTAGGACTGCGTTGAAGTCCCCTCCCAGGAATACATAACCCGCTCTGTGTTTCTGGAGAGCTTTGAAAAAGGATCTCAAAAACCTCTGTTGGCCCACGTTGGGTGCGTATAAGTTGGCTATAGTTACGTCCATGTGCCCCAGCCTGCCAACCAGAATGTCAACCAGAATGTGTTCATGTGTCAACATGAACCGAGCTTTGAGTGAAGGGGAGTTTGTTGCTTATCAGGATAGCGACTCCGTTGTGCTTAGATTCACTTGAGGAGTACAACACAGTGGAAAATCGTCTGGAAGATAAAGTGGGGTGGCCATTTCGCTTAAAATGTGTTTCTTGAAGTAGAACTATGTCTGCGTGTAGGGTGCGAATTGTACGGAACAAATGAGAGCGTTTATGGGGCGAGTTAAGGCTCCGGACATTCATAGAGGCAATGGTGAAGGGTATGGTGTCGAGAGCAGGGGGAGTATGAATGAGGTATTGAAAGGGGAGATCAGTGGAAGGGGGCCGACTCGCTCAGGAGGGAGAGTTTAGAAAGAAGGGAGAGAAAGAAAAAGAGAAGAGAGGAAGAAAAAGAGAGAAAGAAGAAAGAAAAAAAAAGAATTTTTTTTTTTTTTTTAGAGGCGGGTAGGAAAAAGAGAAAGAGCAGGTTACTCAATACAAAGGAGATTGGTACTCCTGTAGTTAGGACTTAGTGGTCCACAGAGGCGAGGGAACCAAAGTTCCGTGTCGCCAAAAGGGAGTAAAAAATAAATATAATTGGGGAGTGGTGGAGATCTAAATGAGTAGAGAAATATCACATGCAGGGAGGAGAACAGAGAGTATACGCCCAACCCTAGAAGAGAGAGGGTAAGGTGTCAAACAAAACGTGCACTAGTGTGTAAGAGACAAGAGGTGGAACGGTGTCCCCTGGGTGAGGGGGGGTAGAGGGAGAGAGACAAGGAGGGGGGGAAGAGAAAGAAAGAGAGAAAGAGTGAGAGAAAAAAAAAGGGGGGGGGGTGTGGGGGGAGGGGGGAAACAATCATCACTAGAGAATACATTGGGGTCAATTCTATTCGGCAACTAAAGAATAGCGCCGGGAATTAGCTCCCGACGCTATTCAATTCAGCTAAAGTTAAGGTTGTTTTGTCGAGAGAACGGGCATTCTCCGACTTAACTACCCGGCGCGAGGCTGATTCCCGACAGAATCAGCCTCGCGCCGGCCGCGAGGCAGCACTTTTGTCGGGTTTCTTCTCTCATCCCCCGGGGATGAGAGAAGAATTCCCGACAGTTGCGGGCAACTAGTAGCAGAATTGAATAGCGTCGGGAGCTAATTCCCGGCGCTATTCTTTAGTTGCCGAATAGAATTGACCCCATTGAGTACTTATCGTCTGGAGATACCAGAAACTTTACAGAATACAAAGATACATACTTGTTAAAACCTGCGGAGGTGACCAGCATGGGGGGCCCACAGTGCAGCTTGTGAGGTCTAGGAGGGAGCCGGCGAAGAAGCTGGCTAAGTATGTGAGACCCCCGTGCCCGTGGACCACGCCACAAACCAAAACAGATGAAACTTGTAAACATTAGGACAGCAGAAGAGAAGAGACCTAATAGTGCAAGGTGCTGTCATTATTACCGTGAGCATCTAAGAGCAACACTAAGTCCCTGAACTGGGAACAAACTAACAATGGGAGGCATAATGCAGCGTAGGGGAACGATAGAGTCGAACCGTGGTTGGAAGTAGCAGGAAAGGCTAGGGGCGATTGCTAGAAACCGTAATTTGGCCACCTAGGCTACTGTAAACATATGGAGTTTAGTGAGTTTGAACTGCTACAAAGAGTGACCTTGAGATAATTCCAGAAAAAGAACAAAAGGCATCGTGGGGTGGGGGGGGGGGGGGGGGGGGAAGGGTTGGGAAAGGGAAAGGAAGAAAAGAAAAAAAAGGGGGGGGGTTTGGGGGGAGGGGTGAACATATGCATTACGTGAACATAACATTGAATTCCTTACAGTCGTATAAACGTATAACAAGGGGTGATCCCCCGATAATAAACAGTCAATGAAAAGTTATACAGACGTCTGAGGGGGGAAGTATGCACAATGGTGCAGATTATTCAAGGGCTGAAGTAGTCATTGACGGATAGGAAAAAGGGCTCGTTGGAGAACATCCGACCTAACGCGTCGTCAGATTTTAGGTTGAGTGGTCTGCTCCAACGGGGGGTCCAGCCTACTCTATATGCGAGAGCAGGTCCCTGCCCTCACGGGGATCTCTGATGATGACCGTCTTTCCCTGGAGGTCGACGATTAGCTTGAAGGGGAAGCCCCAACGGTATCAGATGTTCCTGTCCCGTAGTGCCTTTGTTAGATCACGGAGTTCTCTCCGTTTAGCTATGGTTAGAGGGGCCAGATCTTGGAAGAACTGTAGTTTAGAAGAATTGTAGAGTACATAGGGCTTTCCACGGGTGAAATTGAGGACCCTTTCTTTATCCTTAAACTTGAGAAATCGGAGGACCACATCGCGAGGAGGTTCACCATCCCTAGGCTTAAGACGAAGGGCACGGTGAGCCCTCTCTAGAGGAAACTGTACAGCCCCCAGGTCCGGGATCAGGAAGGAGAAGAGGTCGTGAAGAGTGGGTTCGAGGTGATCCATACTGACGGATTCCGGGATATTGCGGATGCGCAGATTGGATCTGCGTTCGCGGTTCTCAAGATCCTCGTTTTTAGTGCGAAGTTCTGACAGTTCTGAGACAATGTGGTCCAAATCAAGACCCGTATCATTTAGAGCTTTCTGGAAATGGTCCTGACGGGATTCCATTTTCGAGGCCCTGGAGGCAAGGGAGAAGATGTCCGACTTAATGGAGGCCACCGCCTTGTCCAGTTTGGACTCCAGGGAGTCCTTAAAGTCCGAAATAAGGGAGCGGAGAGCTAAGATATCATCCTTAGTGGACGGAGCAGAAGGCGGGGTGGAGGAGTTATCCATAGAATCGTGAAGAGGGGAGGGGAGACCCCTATGTTGGGTATTCTTGGTGCCCCTGGTAAAGTGTTGAGAGATATCAGCACCCCCTTGTTTAGGAGTCTTGGACGAAGATTTCTGCATGTGGACCGGACCAGCGTAAGGTATTATACTATGAAATATGTTCCGACAGGGGAGGCTGGGAGTCAAAAAGAGAGGAGAGGTCAAAAAAAAAAAGGGGGGGGGGGCGGGACACACCCAGGGGGGGACCACGCTCCTCGTTGTCAGGTGGTCATGGTGTCAGAGGCTTGTATTGTGGAAATGCCGGTAGTGAGGACTCCGCGTCAGAGGTAGGGGGGGGGGTCCCCTGGTCCAGGGTACCTCCGAAGTTGCGGGTAGAGGAGTAAAAGTCCCGGGTGTTAAAGCAGGCCAGGCAACGGGACCGTCGAGGCCAGTCAGGTGTGAGTAGCGTTCCGTCGGGGACAAGAGCCGGCGTCACCGTGATCGGGGCGTAGCCGGTCGGAGTGTCCAGCAACCAGCTAGTGGTGTCAGGGGCCAGTGGCAACTCCGCCGTCCCCTGGTAGACCGGCGTGCAGAAGCAGGGACCAGCAATGACGGGGGAGGGCAGAGGCTGGTTCGCAGTGTAAGGTGGTGAGGGGGTGCCCCTGATGTCTTCTGGCGGCAGCTCGCTGACCCTCCGCTGCGGACCCCGTCGTGCGTCCCCGGGTCCCGGCGCCGGCTGAGGGCCCCCTCCAAGATGATCCCCGGGCACCTCCCAGCTCCACCAATCCCAGGCGGCCCCAGCAATCCCGGGTGCCCGCAGGAGCCGGCAGCGACAGGAGACGTACCCTCAGCTGGTCCGCCAAGAAGTAGAGCACCAGAGGGCTGGGTAGCAGTGTGCTATTCCCCCCTGTGTCCCCGGAAGTGCGCGTCGGCCCTGGCGTGTACTATAGGCTCCTGTCCGGTGGATGTCAGCGGGCCTCTTGAATCTGCAGCATAGGGGGGCGGGAGAAGAGCTGGGCCCCGGGCAACAATCCGTGGAGCCTAAGCGGCCGGCCACACCACTCCCCGCGACCCAGGGCACCCAGAGGATGTGAGTGACAGGGGAGGTGAGGCGCGTCCAGCGGCCTGAGCGGGCACGGAGGACGGCGGGCGCGGCAGCCGGCGGGAAGCTCCGTGCACGGAGCGGACTCACCCGCACGTCGGGGCCCGCTTCTCCATCCACCAGGGAGGGCACAGGGGATCCGAGCAGGGCGGCAGCGTGTTGAGGGGGACCCTCCGGGGGCCAGTCCACGGCGAGGCTCCAACGGCCGGTCCGGACCGCCTCCCAACTCAAGGCCCCGGCTTCACTCTGGGGGAAGGCCGCAATCCGCAGGAGCACTTAAAAGTGCTCCCCGACTCCGCGGGTCCCCCCAGACACCAGCAGCAGGGTAGCTAAAGTCACTGAGGGGTGCCTGGGACAGTCAGGTAACGGTTGGGAGGGTATATTAGGTTAGTTAACAGCAGTGCTTGCAGGAGCTGGGGAGAAACACAGCTATCCTCCACAGCAGCCAGGCCACTTTCTTTAGCCAATATTTTTAATAACTTTGTGCATTAAACAAAGTTTGTGTACAAACACACAATCCATTTATGTTTCATATACACCTTATACACACACCGCCTGAAGGTCATTTAATACAATATTTTTAATAACTTTGTCTATTAAACAAAGTTTGTGTTCATTGAGCTATCAGGAAACAAAGGTTTCACTATCTCACTGTCAATTCCGTATTTCGGAATATTTGGATATGGGATACTCGTATATAGGGGGTCATTCCGAGTTGTTCGCTCGCAAGCTGCTTTTAGCAGCTTTGCACACGCTAAGCCGCCGCCTACTGGGAGTGAATCTTAGCTTCTTAAAATTGCGAACGAAAGATTCGCAATATTGCGATAAGACATCTCTGTGCAGTTTCTGAGTAACTCGAGACTTACTCTGCCAGTGCGATCAGTTCAGTGCTTGTCGTTCCTGGTTTGACGTCACAAACACACCCAGCGTTCGCCCAGACACTCCTCCGTTTCTCCAGCCACTCCCGCGTTTTTCCCAGAAACTGTAGCGTTTTTTCACACACTCCCATAAAACGGCCAGTTTCCGCCCAGAAACACCCACTTCCTGTCAATCACATTACGATCACCAGAACGAAGAAAAAAACGTGAGTAAAATTCCTAACTGCATAGCAAATTTACTTGGCGCAGTCGCAGTGCGGACATTGCGCATGCGCACTAAGCGGAAAATCGCTGCGATGCGAAGAAATTTACAGAGCGAACAACTCGGAATGATCCCCATAGTGGCAGATGCTCCCCTAGGGAGGGGTATTTCTAAGCAAGAAAAAAAGGCATTTTGTTTTTTCCCAGCACCCTGAATGATAACAGTAACCAGATTTAAATCCCACACAATATTGGAATTCAGAGATCTCAGTTACATCATACTTGCCTACCTGACCCTCTCCATGAGGGAGAAAATGCTCTGTTCCTGCACTTTCCTGGTAATGTATGATTGCCAACACCTGTGGTGAAACACCTTTCTTATCAATTAACTAGCTCACCACAGATGATGGCAATCATACATTACCAGGAAAGTCCAGGAACAGAGCATTTTCTCCCTCATGGAGAGGGTCAGGTAGGTAAGTATGAGTTACATATATTTGTGCAAATGTATGAATAAGCCCCAAAGCTGTGTCAAGGCCTCTCTGTACATTTGGGGTCCATAGCGCTATATCTAGGTGCAGATATGGGATACTCAACCTGTATAGGCATGCCGCATATCATTTTAATCCGCATAAACTGCTTTTGCATCATATCCACATAGCAATGCAACTTAGACTCATTTAAACTGAAAAATTTGCACATAAAGACATTCAGCGCTACTGAATTAATGGCATGGCGTGACTAGCAGTTTAACGTGACTACAGCAAGGACATAGGAGGACACATCTGTATGTATAAGAGTTCTATAGCACAAAATCTCAGGAGCAATTTTCTGAGTAATTCTCTGTGCTATTTTATTACTGGTTGGTGTATACATGGAACACCTGGTACCACTTGCAATTTATGCATGGAATTTTATGTGCCTGATTAATGGACGTTTGGGACTGTATTCATACAGTGTCAATCTGGGGTATTGTTATACAAGAAAGTAATTTCTGATATATGAGTACCATGAAAATGTGGGCAAAACTCTGAAAACTGCTGTTGTCAGAGTTTTGGCTGCATTCCCATATGTACCAAGCTCCGGAATGTGATACCTCACAGTGGGGGTAATTCCAAGTTGATCGCAGCAGGATTTTTGTTAGCAGTTGGGCAAAACCATGTGCACTGCAGGGGAGGCAGATATAACATGTGCAGTGAGAGTTAGATTTGGGTGGGGTGTGTTCAATCTGCAATCTAAATTGCAGTGTAAAAATAAAGCAGCCAGTATTTACCCTGCACAGAAACAAAATAACCCACCCAAATCTAACTCTCTCTGCACATGTTATATCTGCCTCCCCTGCAGTGCACATGGTTTTGCCCAACTGCTAACAAAAATCCTGCTGCAATCAACTTGGAATTACTCCCGGTGTCCCATGTGGTGAGCGAGTAATGTGACGCATTTGCAGATGCACTCCGGGGTCTGAAACCCAGAAGTCTTTGTATCTCAAAGGACAGCTCTTATTGGGAGAGCTGTCTTTTACGATTTTCTAGGCATATACTGGTCTTGTTAACGCCAATCTGTATCTGATCAGTGGCGGGATGTATTGTATCCTAAATGCAATGCATAGTACATCCGGCCTAGTTGCCTTTCAAATAAAAGAGCTACTAATTACATTCACAAAAAAGTTGTTAGCTCGCTAGCAGTTTTTAGCAGCCGTGCAAACGCTATGCCGCCTCCCACTGGGAGTGTATTTTAGCTTACCAGAAGTGCAAACTAATGTATCGCAGAGCGGCTACAAAATTTTTTTGTGCAGTTTCTGAGTAGCTCTAAACCAACTCAGTGCTTGCGATCACTTCAAACTATTCAGTTCCTGTTTTGACGTTACAAACACGCCCTGCGTTCGGCCAGCCACGCCTGCGTTTTCCTGGCTTGGGTTTTTCCAAACACTCCCTGAAAACGGTCAGTTGACACTAAGAAACTCCCACTTCATGTCAATCACTCTGCGGCCAGCAGTGCAACTGAAAAGCATCGCTAGACCCTGTGTGAAACTACATCATTCGTTGTAATAGTACGTCACGCGTGCGCATTGCGCCACATACGCATGCGCAGAAGTGCCTTTTATTTGCCTTATCGCTGCACAGCGAACGAATGCAGCTAGCGATCAACTCGGAATGGCCACCAATATCTCCCCAGGCTCCCTGATCACAGTTTTATCTCAAACATTTTTTCTACAAGTGTCTGAAACGTGTTTGTATCTTTACTATTTTTAAGTTTTAAGTAGTGATGTGCACCGGAAATTTTTCGGGTTTTGGTTTTGGATTCAGTTCCGCGGACGTGTTTTGGATTCGGACGTGTTTTGGCAAAACCTCCCTGAAAATTTTTGGTCGGATTCAGGTGTTTTTTTTTACAAAAAACCCTCAAAAACAGCTTAAATCATAGAATTTGGGGGTCATTTTGATCCCACAAATATTATTAACCTCAATAACCATAATTTCCACTCATTTTCAGTCTATTCTGAACACCTCACACTATTATTTTTAGTCCTAAAATTTGCACCGAGGTCGCTGGATGACTAAGCCAAGCGACCCAAGTGGCCGACACAAACACCTGGCCCATCTAGGAGTGGCACTGCAGTGTCAGGCAGGATGGCACTTCAAAAAAATAGTCCCCAAACAGCACATGATGCAAAGAAAAAAAGAGGCGCAATGAGGTAGCTGTGTGACTAAGCTAAGCGACCCAAGTGGCCGACACAAACACCTGGCCCATCTAGGAGTGGCACTGCAGTGTCAGACAAGATGGCAGATTTAAAAAATAGTCCCCAAACAGCACATGATGCAAAGAAAAAAAGAGGTGCACCAAGGTCGCTGGATGGCTAAGCTAAGCGACCCAAGTGGCCGACACAAACACCTGGCCCATCTAGGAGTGGCAGTGCAGTGTCCGGCAGGATGGCAGATTTAAAAAATAGTCCCCAAACAGCACATGATGCAAAGAAAAAAAGAGGTGCACCAAGGTCCCTGGATGGCTAAGCTAAGCGACACAAGTGGCCGACACAAACACCTGGCCCATCTAGGAGTGTCACTGCAGTGTCAGGCAGGATGGCACTTCAAAAAAATAGTTCCCAAACAGCACATGATGCAAAGAAAAATTAAAGAAAAAAGAGGTGCAAGATGGAGTTGTCCTCCCACCCACACTTATGTTGTATAAACAGGACATGCACACTTTAACAAACCCATCATTTCAGCGACAGGGTCTGCCACACAACTGTGACTGAAATGACTGGTTGGTTTGGGCCCCCACCAAAAAAGAAGCAATCAATCTCTCCTTGCACAAACTGGCTCTACAGAGGCAAGATGTCCACTTCCTCCTCATCGTCCGATTCCTCACCCCTTTCAATGTGTACATCCCCCTCCTCACAGATTATTAATTCGTCCCCACTGGAATCCACCATCTCAGGTCCCTGTGTATTTTCTGGAGGCAATTGCTGGTGAATGTCTCCACCGAGGAATTGATTATAATTCATTTTGATGAACGTATGATATTCCACAATATATCCCGCACCAGACATAAGTTAATTAATTTCATTAATAATGATACATTGAAAAACAAAAACCAGCTAATGAATATCTTCCTCCTCTGGAGTTTTAGCTTTGAAATACTGGAGGTGCTCCTGCAATCAAAATGAACCGAACATTAAACAACGTGTTTGTTGCAAAGAGGCAACAAAGAGAATAGATTGCTTTTTGGAGCACTCTTTTATAACAAAATGTAATATGTAATTCAATATGATTGTAATAATTAAAACGTAACCTTTAATTCTTACTCCTAAAATAGAAGGGGTTTTCTGAGTGACATCAACTTATATGTAAATGTCACTCTATTAATGCATTTATATAATTGCATCCCCTGAAAAGAAATTACATATGTACATCGTAAATTAAATCAATATTTCATATGTGGTAGAAATATATTAGTCAAAATAATCACCTGTGACCCATAATTGGATAATCATTAGTAACCCATAATTGGATAAATATATTCATAAATCTCAGTATGTTAGATAGATTCATAAATCTCTATATGTGTATAAGTCACAGCCAATAAAAAGCATTAGATATTGTTATCATCAGCAACCAGGTCATTCTATCTCTCTAGATCTACTGTATAGTTTTAGCTGTCAAAATTCAAATCCAGCGTTATTTTCAGCTCTGTGCACCTGTGACATGAGGCCTGTATCAAAAATGTATCACATACTAATTCTGTATCATATTGTACCAGACTCCTAAATCCATGTTACATATATCTAACATTGTATCACTTTCCCACAGATTTCCAAGCCAATATGTCAGGCTAATTTCATTCTACTCCAAAAAATCCTAGATTGCACTTCTCATAATAACACTGTTTATTCCACTGAATCTACATGGATGATTTCTCATCCCCATTGATTTGAACATGGATATTCCTTCTGGGTATCATACTGATTATGTCATAAGTCATGCATTGTAACATATTAAACATCAAATGAGTCGATGGTCATAAATATCCCACTATTGGATGAACTAGCAATTTAAACAAGTGAACACCGGTGTAGTTCATCAATTCTTGCCACTGTGCAACGAACTACTGCTGTGATCATAGGCACCAGTGATATGAATCATGTACAAAAATGTTTCTTATAATAGCATGACATATAGCATAATAACATCCATGGAAGATAGTGATCATGAAAGAAAGTACAATCCGAGATGCCGTCCCCCTCATCTGCTGCCCAATATCTTCATGGAGCGGATACTGGGTGAGAGTAAGGGTTATTGCCGGACTGATGGAAGAAGCAGATTCAGCGTCACTCTGTCGTCCCGTACCTGGTGTTAGGTGGATCCTGTTACCATTGGCATTGCAGGATCCAAATTCGCCAGCAGGAGACAGGTGAACGCTAGGAAAGACAGATCAATGGTGCAGGGTGTATCATAGCCCCTAAATAAATTTATTAGGGTAATGCTCAGGCAACATTATTTGATATCCCAAACACACGTATATAGTGTTACCAACACTACTCAGATTGTACCATTAATTGTGTGATTGTTACACGTGGTTACTATATCTTAAAAGCTAAATGCTGAACAGAATATGGGAATTGCCTATAAACTGAAATTACATATCCCAAACAAATGTATATCTATTCACCAGCACTGCTCAGATTAAACCCGTGATTGTAGGGTTTTTACATGCGGCTATTGCAGTTTGACACCTAAATACTGAACATTATACGAAGATACAGATTATATTACCAATTCATAGACACTCGGCTGTATTAGCCACACATTTCATTCGCGGCTTCCCCCGCCGTATAATACCATGACCGTGCAGCTGCGGTCTTCAGACGTAGACTGCGCGGCTTCCCCCGCAGTATCCCAAACACATATGTATAAATGTTGTTAACGCTGCTCAAATTAAGCCTATAATTACAGGATTTATACACGTAGTTGCTGCAGCTTGAGAATTAAATGCAAAACAGAAAAACGGGATTGCCTGTGAACTGAAGTTACATATCCCAAACGAATGTGTATTTGTGCTACCAGTACTTCTCAGATCAAACCAGTGATTACAGGATTTTTGCATGTGATTATTGCAGTTTGAAAATCTAAATACTGAACAGAATATAGGGATATCAGTTATGTTACCAATCTATAGATACTCGGCTGTATTTGTCACAGGTGCAATCAGCGATTACTGCAGCTTTAAAAGCATAATGCTAAACAGGATATAAGGGTTGCCTGTAAGCTGAAATTATATATCCCAAACAAATGTATATCTATTTGCCAATACTGCTCAGAATAGACCCGTAATTGTGAGATTTTTACATGCGGCTACTGCAACTTGACACCTAACTGCTGACCATGATATAAAGATACACATTGTATTACCAATTTGTAGACACTTAGCTGTATTTGCCACAGGTGCAGTCAGAGGTGACCATTCCTTTCACACTTTATTCGCGGCTTCCCCCGCTGTAAGGAGCAGTGACCGTACGGCTGCGGTCCTCAGACTCAGACTGCACGGCTTCCCCCACTGTGAGGTGCCGTGACCGTGCGGCTGTGACTCATCGACTCGGACTGAACGTACGTTTCACCACGTCGGCTTGATCACCAGTCAGCCTGACGTGGTGCAGACGGTTACTGAATTTAAGATTCAACTGGCCAATCTCTATTGTTTGCAATTACACCGGCGCCCAAAGGTCACCTGCAATCATTTAATTATGTCATGGGTCTGATCACCCATACCTCCAACCATTGTTAATTCGTCCATGCACATAGAAGCTCTGTTAGATTCTACCTATATCAAGAAAAGTACCATTCATTATTTTTAATACAATTATATCATTCATTTGCGGAAATTATAACAGTCAAAAAGTGTTTGATGATTGATTTTACGCCCTACAATAACCACAACATTATAATCAATGAGGTTTCCAAGGTTTTTAATCATTATTAAGATTGTCTAGAGCTGTGGAAAATAAATATGAATTATTTATTGGGAAGGTATTACCTTAATGTTTCTGATGTATCTTTCTCTTTGGACCTTAGGGGTTATAAGTAAAGTTCAAATAAAATTAATTTACTGAAATACTGCTAAAAAAAAAAAAAGGGAAAAAGAATCCTAATCCCTCCTGCTCAGATTACTTGATTTTGTCTTGAATAGAAATTATTTTGTTTTTAACGATCATTTCTACCTTCAGGTAAGGGGCACGGCGATTGGGGCGGCATGTGCCCCCACATACGCCAACCTCTTCCTAGGATGGTGGGAGAGGGAGGTGGTCTTTGCTGACAGTCTTGAAACACACAATCAACACATAACCATGTGGCTCCAATATATTGATGACGTGCTTATGATCTGGGAAGGCACAGAGGAGGAGCTGATAGAATTCATCAACGATCTTAACACTAATGAATATAATATTAAGCTTACGATGGAGTATAGTCGAGATGAAATAAATAATTCATATTTATTTTCCACAGCTCTAGACAATCTTATTAATGATTAAAAACCTTGGAAACCTCATTGATTATAATGTTGTGGTTATTGTAGGGAGTAAAATCAATCATCAAACACTTTTTGACTGTTATAATTTCCGCAAATAAATGATATAATTGTATTAAAAATAATGAATGGTACTTTTCTTGATATAGGTAGAATCTAACAGAGCTTCTATGTGCATGGACGAATTAACAATGGTTGGAGGTATGGGTGATCAGACCCATGACATAATTAAATGATTGCAGGTGACCTTTGGGCGCCGGTGTAATTGCAAACAATAGAGATTGGCCAGTTGAATCTTAAATTCAGTGACCGTCTGCACCACGTCAGGCTGACTGGTGATCAAGCCGACGTGGTGAAACGTACGTTCAGTCCGAGTCGATGAGTCACAGCCGCACGGTCACGGCACCTCACAGTGGGGGAAGCCGTGCAGTCTGAGTCTGAGGACCGCAGCCGTACGGTCACGGCTCCTTACAGCGGGGGAAGCCGCGAATGAAGTATGAAAGAATGGTCACCTCTGACTGCACCTGTGGCAAATACAGCTAAGTGTCTACAAATTCGTAATACAATGTGTATCTTTATATCATGGTCAGCAGTTAGGTGTCAAGTTGCAGTAGCCGCATGTAAAAATCTCACAATTACGGGTCTATTCTGAGCAGTATTGGCAAATAGATATACATTTGTTTGGGATATATAATTTCAGCTTACAGGCAACCCTTATATCCTGTAGGAGTAAGAATTAAAGGTTACGTTTTAATTATTACAATCATATCGAATTACATTCTAAATTTTGTTATAAAAGAGTGCTCCAAAAAGCAATCTATTCTCTTTGTTGCCTCTTTGCAACAAACACGTTGTTTAATGTTCATTTTGATGAACATCATCTTTTCCACATTTTCTGGAAGTAACCTCGTACGCCGATTGCTGACAAGGTGAGCGGCTGCACTAAACACTCTTTCGGAGTACACACTGGAGGGGGGGGGGGCAACTTAGGTAAAATAAAGCCAGTTTGTGCAAGGGCCTCCAAATTGCCTCTTTTTCCTGCCAGTATACGTACGGACTGTCTGATGTGCCTACTTGGATGCGGTCACTCATATAATCCTCCACCATTCTTTCAATGGTGAGAGAATCATATGCAGTGACAGTAGACGACATGTCAGTAATCGTTGGCAGGTCCTTCAGTCCGGACCAGATGTCAGCACTCGCTCCAGACTGCCCTGCATCACCGCCAGCGGGTGGGCTCGGAATTCTTAGCCTTTTCCTCGCAGCCCCAGTTGCGGGAGAATGTGAAGGAGGAGCTGTTGACGGGTCACGTTCTGCTTGACTTGACAATTTTCTCACAGCAGGTCTTTGAACCTCTGCAGACTTGTGTCTGCAGGAAAGAGAGATACAACGTAGGTTTTAAATCTAGGATCGAGCACGGTGGCCAAAATGTAGTGCTCTGATTTCAACAGATTGACCACCCGTGAATCCTGGTTAAGAGAATTAAGGGCTCCATCCACAAGTCCCACATGCCTAGCGGAATCGCTCTGTTTTAGCTCCTCCTTCAATGTCTCCAGCTTCTTCTGCAAAAGCCTGATGAGGGGAATAACCTGACTCAGGCTGGCAGTGTCTGAACTGACTTCACGTGTGGCAAGTTCAAACGGTTGCAGAACCTTGCACAACGTTGAAATCATTCTCCACTGCGCTTGAGTCAGGTGCATTCCCCCTCCTTTGCCTATATCGTAGGCAGATGTATAGGCTTGAATGGCCTTTTGCTGCTCCTCCATCCTCTGAAGCATATAGAGTAGGGGTGGGCAAAATACGGCCCGCAAACCGATCCTGCCCGGCCTACTGCCTCCCACCAGCGAGCAATGACAAGCGGCCCGACTGCTTGTCATTGCTCTGCAGTACCTTCAAGCTGCCGATACAGTCTCCCCTGCTGCTGCTGCACGGCGCCTCCAGAGTCCCCAGTGACAACGGATGTGCTCAGCCGAAAAAGGGGCGGAGCTACGGGTCGACGAGGGGGCGTGGTTACACGGGACCTAAGGGGGCGGGGCTACACGGGACAAGAGCAGACTACTACAGATCAATCCTTCCTGCCACTACCAGCCAGATCAGTGAGTTACTGGAAAAAGTGAGTGAAAGAAATAAAGTGTGTGTGTTAGTGTGCGTATATTTGTGTGTGCGGGCAGTGGCGTCAGACTGTTTTTAGGTTGGGGGTAGAGGTCTTTAGCTCTCGCTGTACCAACCCCTCCCGTGTTCTGTCACCATGTCGCCCCCCCATGTTCTGTCACAGTGACACCCCCCGTGTTCTGTCACTGTCACCCCAGTGTTCTGTCACCGTGTCACCCCCGTGTTCTGTCACCCCCCGTGTTCTGTCACTGTGTCAGCCCCACCGTGTTCTGTCACTATGTCACACCCCAGTGTTCTGTCACTGTGTCACACCCCAGTGTTCTGTCACTGTGTCACACCCCCGTGTTCTGTCACTGTGTCACACCCCAGTGTTCTGTCACCCCCCGTGTTCGGTCACTGTGTCACCCCCACCGTGTTCTGTCACCGTGTCACCCCAGTGTTCTGTCACTGTGTCACACCCCCGTGTTTTGTCACTGTGTCACACCCCCGTGTTCTGTCACTGTGTCACACCCCCATGTTCTGTCACTGTGTCACACCCCCGTGTTCTGTCACTGTGTCACACCCCCGTGTTCTGTCACTGTGTCACACCCCCATGTTCTGTCACTGTGTCACCCCAGTGTTCTGTCACCGTGTCACCCCCACCGTGTTCTGTCACTGTCACCCCCACCATGATCTGTCACTGTCACCCCCCCTCCCCCCCGTGTTCTGTCACTGTGTCACCCCCCCGTGTTCTGTCACTGTGTCACCCCCCGAGTTCTATCACTGTGTCACACCTTTCCCCAGGGGCCATAAGACACTGGATAATTTGCTTGCTGCGCAATGATTATCCCAAATAAAATGTTAATGTGTAAAAGGGGACTCTACCTGCTGTAATGTGTAAAAGGGGGCTCTACCATCCATACTGTGTATAAGGGAGCTCTACCTGCCATAATGTGTGTAAAAGGGGCTCTACCTGGTGTAATGTGTGTAAGTGGCGCTGCTGTGTGGCACAATTTGAATAATGGAGCAGCCTAATATGAATCTGTATTATTTTTTGGCCATGCCCCTTCCACACGAAGCCACGTCCCTATATTTTTGGCACGTGGGGGGGGGGGGGGAGCTTCTATTTTATGCGTGGCCCCCGGACAGTGACAAGAAAGTGTCAAGTGGCCCCTCAGCTGAAATAATTGCCCACCCCTGATATAGAGGGTTGAATTCCACCTCGTTACCACCTCTTGCTTCAGATGATGGCAGGGCAGGTTCAGGACTGTTTGCTGGTGCTCCAGTCTTCGGCATGCAGTGGCTGAATGCCGAAAGTGGCCCGCAATTCTTCGGGCCACCAACAGCATCTCTTGCACGCCCCTGTCGTTTTTTAAATAATTCTGCTCCACCAAATTCAATGTATGTGCAAAACATGGGACGTGCTGGAATTTGCCCAGATGTAATGCACGCACAATATTGCTGGCGTTGTCCGATGTCACAAATTCCCAGGAGAGTCCAATTGGGGTAAGCCATTCTGCGATGATGTTCCTCAGTTTCCGTAAGAGGTTGTCAGCTGTGTGCCTCTTATGGAAAGCGGTGATACAAAGCGTAGCCTGCCTAGGAATGAGTTGGCGTTTGCGAGATGCTGCTACTGGTGCCACCGCTGCTGTTCTTGCTGCGGGAGGCAATACATCTACCCAGTGGGCTGTCACAGTCATATAGTCCTGAGTCTGCCCTGCTCCACTTGTCCACATGTCCGTGGTTAAGTGGACATTGGGTACAACTGCATTTTTTAGGACACTGGTGACTCTTTTTCTGAGGTCTGTGTACATTTTCGGTATCGCCTGCCTAGAGAAATGGAACCTAGATGGTATTTGGTACCGGGGACACAGTACCTCAATCAAGTCTGTAGTTGCCTGTGAATTAACGGTGGATACCGGAAACACGTTTCTCACCACCCAGGCTGCCAAGGCCTGAGTTATCCGCTTTGCAGCAGGATGACTGCTGTGATATTTCATCTTCCTCGCAAAGGACTGTTGGACAGTCAATTGCTTACTGGAAGTAGTACAAGTGGTCTTACGACTTCCCGTCTGGGATGACGATCGACTCCCAGCAGCAACAACAGCAGCGCCAGCAGCAGTAGGCGTTACACTCAAGGATGCATCGGAGGAATCCCAGGCAGGAGAGGACTCGTCAGACTTGACAGTGACATGGCTTGCAGGACTATTGGCTTTCCTGTGTAAGGAGGAAATTGACACTGAGGGAGTTGGTGGTGTGGTTTGCAGGAGCTTGGTTACAAGAGGAAGGGATTTAGTGGTCAGTGGACTGCTTCCGCTGTCATCCAACGTTTTTGAACTTGTCACTGACTTCTGATGAATGCGGTCCAGGTGACGTATAAGGGAGGATGTTCCTAGGTGGTTAACGTCCTTACCCCTACTTATTACAGCTTGACAAAGGCAACACACGGCTTGACACCAGTTGTCCGCATTTCTGTTGAAATAATTCCACACCGAAGAGGTGATTTTTTTTTGTATTTTAACCAGGCATGTCAATGGCCATATTCGTCCCACGGACAACAGGTGTCTCCCCGGGTGCCTGACTTAAACAAACCACCTCACCATCAGAATCCTCCTTGTCAATTTCCTCCCCAGCGCCAGCAACACCCATATCCTCATCCTGGTGTACTTCAACAGTGACATCTTCAATTTGACTATCAGGAACTGGACTGCGGGTGCTCCTTCCAGCACTTGCAGGGGGCGTGCAAATGATGTAAGGCGCAACCTCTTCCCGTCCAGTGTTGGGAAGGTCAGGCATCGCAACCGACACAATTGGACTCTCCTTGGGGATTTGTGATTTAGAAGAACGCACAGTTCTTTGCTGTGCTTTTGCCATCTTAACTCTTTTAAGTTTTCTAGCAGGAGGATGAGTGCTTCCATCCTCAGGTGAAGCTGAACCACTAGCCTTGAACATAGGCCAGGGTCTCAGCCGTTCCTTGCCACTCCGTGTCGTAAATGGCACATTGGCAAGTTTACGCTTCTCCTCAGATGATTTTGATTTAGATTTTTGGGTCATTTTACTGAGCTTTATTTTTTTGGATTTTACATGCTCTCTACTATGACATTGGGCATCGGCCTTGGCAGACGACGTTGATGGCATTTCATCGTCTCGGCCATGACTAGTGGCAGCAGCTTCAGCACGAGGTGGAAGTGGATCTTGATCTTTCCCTATTTAAACCTCCACATTTTTGTTCTCCATTTTTTAATGTGTGGAATTATATGCCAGTAATATATTAATAGCAATGGCCTACTACTATATATACTGCGCACAACTGAAATGCACCACAGGTATGGATGGATAGTATACTTGACGACACAGAGGTAGGTAGAGCAGTGGCCTACTGTACCGTACTGCTATATATTATATATACTGGTGGTCAGCAAACTGTGCAAAACTGAAATGCACCACAGGTATGGATGGATAGTATACTTGACGACACAGATGTAGGTAGAGCAGTGGCCTTCTGTACTGTACTGCTATATATTATATATACTGGTGGTCAGCAAACTGTACAAAACTGAAATACACCACAGGTATGGATGGTATAGTATACTTGACGACACAGAGGTAGAGCAGTGGACTACTGTACCGTACTGCTATATATATAGTTATACTGGTGGTCAGCAAAATTCTGCACTGTCCTCCTACTATATACTACAATGCAGCACAGATATGGAGCGTTTTTCAGGCAGAGAACGTATAATACTGGTGGTCACTGGTCAGCAAAACTCTGCACTGTCCTCCTACTATATAATACTGCTGGTCCCCAGTCCCCACAATAAAGCAATTAGCACACTGAGCACAGATATTTGCAGCACACTGAGCACAGATATGGAGCGTTTTTCAGGCAGAGAACGTAGATATTTGCACTTGCAGCACACTGGGCACAGATATTTGCAGCACACTGAGCACAGATATTTGCAGCCCACTGAACATAGAAACTGAGAGGACGCCAGCCACGTCCTCTCACGATCATCTCCAATGCACGAGTGAAAAATGGCGGCGACGCGCGGCTCCTTATATAGAATACGAATCTCGCGAGAATCCGACCGCGGGATGATGACGTTCGGGCGCGCTCGGGGTTAACCGAGCAAGGCGGGAGGATCCGAGTTGCTCGGACCCGTGGAAAAAAAGGTGAAGTTCGGGTGAGTTCGGATCCCGAGGATCCGAACCCGCTCATCACTAGTTTTAAGAATATGTACTTTTGGACCTGGTCACTATTCGACCCATCTAACCAGAGTATAAGAGATTACAGTATTTCAACAGCCTTGTTTAAATGAGTGAATAATGTGAATGGGGCCCCCAGAGAGGATAGCAGCAGTAAGTGGGAGCAAGCACATTCTAAGCACAGATTTACTTGATCATTTGATTTACCGCTAATTAAGTAGAGATGTTTAGGAAAGTAGTTGTCAATAAATGTACTCTGCTATGTCCCGGTGGGCCCCTAATTGTCATTATTTCCTTAATAGCACTTCTCAATGCATAGGAGCATCACTCATTAAGTTAGTTACTAGTACATAGGTGCACTACTACATGGAAATGAAGGCAATCTAATTTGTTTTCTTAAGGCTAATGTTAAAAGCATAGCTTTGTGGTTGTTTTTCTGGAATTTTAATTGTTGAGTGCTCAGGGAGGGTGTAGTTTTGCTTTATCCAGGCTATTATCCAGTGTGGCAGATTCTAGTTTTACATGCTTGAAAATAACATGTTTCACAGTAAATAAGCAAAATGCTGAGCTCTCGGGGGTGCAGGGTTTTTAACCCACGAAAGCTGTTTACACTTACCCGATGATTCAGAAACAAAGGCTTTGCACTAAATCTATGGAACTCATAGATGACTCTGAGGGGACATAAAAATATGTGTTGCTTATTAAAAAGTCATTTTGAAAGAAGTGGCTGCCATATTGGAGGTCAGTTTAACCAACACATGTTTTATCTGTATGTACAGTGGAAGATGTTGCTATCTTCTACTGATCAACTCTCTCTGGCAAACAGAGCACAAAGGGGCTGAGTTGGATGCATTTCCAAATGTAGATGGATCCCATGGATATTTGCAAGATGAGCTGTAGAAGCAATCACAGACTGTGCGTGTGCCGTACCCAGGACATTCTAAACAGCATTGTAGGCCCTGGCCACAACAATGCACTGGGGCCCATTTGTTCACGGGAATATCTAAAAAAAATAAAATCATAACTTACCCCTTCTGCATTTACGTGCCATCTCTCCACATGCTCCCATACAGTGACTGGCAATCGGCACTCTGATTGGTGGATAGCTCCAGCCATCCACCAATGCATGCTGAGAAGTCATTTAGATAATGCTGCTTATGTGCAATTCAAAACTTTGTGGTTTACTCTTTAGAAAAACGAAATATGAATTGTTACTTTGATGCGATGTATAGCTGTAATAAGT
The DNA here is from genome assembly GCF_028390025.1 of Pseudophryne corroboree. Classification (NCBI taxonomy): domain Eukaryota; kingdom Metazoa; phylum Chordata; class Amphibia; order Anura; family Myobatrachidae; genus Pseudophryne; species Pseudophryne corroboree. The sequence continues at coordinate 392,796,477 of NC_086446.1, read as the reverse complement.
AGCAATTTATGTATACTCACCGTTCCGATGATGCGCTGCGATAACCAGGGGTCCAGCGGTGAGGTCTTCTTTAGCCGTCCCCCTCTGCGATGCGCGGAGTCCTCCGGCGGGTCCCTCTGCGTATGCGCCTCAGCCTGACCTCCTGGCAGGCCGCTGGGAAGTCGGCGGGCGAAGCCAGCACCGGGTGCCAAGCAGAGTGCAGGGAAGCATTGAGCTTCCCTGTTGCCTCAGCAGTTCAGGTTACGCCACCCTGAGATGGCGAACCTGAACTCCATGGAGAAGCGGAAAGTTCATGAATCGTACTCACCATACAAAAGTATGGTGATGCGATTCAGGCATGGAGCGGGGGTGCTGCTGGAGAAGTCAGTGACTTCTCCACGGTAACCGGCTCTGAATTGCACTAGACAGAGAAAAACCCTGTTTAATGTATTCTGTTTATTCTGCTGCATGAATAGACCCCATAGAGAGACCGGGCAACATTTTCAAACTGCCTCCCAAGAAGCTCCAGAGGCACTAGCCTGGGGAGCAGATGCCCCCTGCCCAGCCCTCCCCTGCGTGAAGAACCCTAGAATTGTGGGGCCCTGGGCAGTTACCCAATGTGCCCATACGGTAAGATGGCCCATGTCGTACCATGCAAACACACATTGCCAGAGATTGAAAGAGCAGATGATCTGATCCGTCTGTTGCTGGACCTTTCTTTTTGTGAAATGGGTATTTCTGGCTGTCAACTGAGCAGTGACTTTGCAATCACATGGAACAGATCCATGTTGTGGGTAAATGTGGCCCGTAGGCCAAAGTCAGCACAAAAGGAGATTGGCTTGGATTCTTCTGCACCCAGAATGGATTGGATGTAAGTGCCAACACTAAAGATGACTGTGGCTGCAGATGGTGGAACAGTGGGCGTGCTAGCCATCCGCATTGAAGATAGACAATGCATAGACAGATAATCACAATAACAGGAGGTAGTAAGCAGACTGCCAATGTGTACAGAAAACGGCTGCTGACGGTCACTCGCGTCAGAATGCTATTCAGTCATTCACACCAACTGTGTGTCCATGCATTCCTCTTATTCAGTGATCCTAATAGTTTTGTAGCATTGACTATGTCATAGAAACATGGAATCTGACAGCAGATAAGAACCACTTGGCCCACCCAGTCTGCCCATGTACACGCACACACTTACACATTAGCGCTATTTTTTTTTTTATCAGGAGCCAATTAACTTACCAGTATATTTTTGGAGTGGGAGGAAACCAGAGTATCCGGAGGAAATCCACACAAGTATGGGGAGAATATGCAAACCCCACACAGTTAGGGCTGAGATTTTCTGATACAAATGTAATTTATTCTTGTTTAAAGCACATATCTGTAGCTACAGTATATGTAAAATCACCCAAATTCCTTTGAGCATTGTAACCACAAATATCCATTAAAAAGTATATGGAGAGTATGTACAGTATACTGGCTAATCTAGCATTACAGCATCAAGTGTACTCCCAAACCTCAGGTGTATGGAACATCAAGTGTGTATTTCTGTAATTTACTTAGGGGCCTATTTAGTAATGTGATTCCGCCCGGTTGTTTTGCAATAATGTCTGTTTTCGCATAACTGACTTTAAGTATCGTACCAATTTAAGAAAATACTAAGGACTCTGGGGGGTAATTCAGACCTGATCGCTTCTCTGTGAATTTGCAGAGGTTTATGATCAGATAGTCGCTGCCCAGACAGAGTGAATACCCGCCCCGTGCAAGTCTTTGTACACCTTGCGAAAATCTCTGCGAACACCAGTCAGTTGCAAATCCGTTTGCAACTTACTCACCATCTAATTATTTTTCCAGTCTTTGCGTAGCCCAGGAGCTACTCCTACAGTGCAATAGGATCAGGCTGATGGGGGCCAGAGCTAATGTCACACACCCTTCATGAAAATGCTTGGGCACGCCTACGTTTTTCCTGACACTCCCAGAAAACAGGCAGTTACCATCCCCAAATGCCCGCTTCCTGTCAATTAACTTGCGTACGCCTAGCGATAAAAAAAGACACTGAATTTATTTGCAGTTTGGCCTCACGCATGCGCACTACAATCCGTACGCATGCGCATTTGATCGATAATCTGTGCCTTGCAAATTTGCAGAACAGCGATCAGGTCTGAATTGGGCTCTCTATTTATAAAGAGTGAATGATGCATAGAGGTAATCATATGGCTTTGCATTGTATTGTATCATAAAATTGTAAAGTTATGTTAGTCATTCGTGTATGCTCACCACTCCTGCTGAATGAAATGAAATAGCGGGTCCCCAATGAAGCGCTGACCTAACTACAAGCTGAGGAGCATAAAAGTGCCTTGTGTCTCTGCTGCCTGTTGGGAGAAACCCAGCAAGTGTTAATCCAGTTTGCTGTGTAGCTGGTGTGTCCTGTCCTCCAAGGCCGCAAGCTGTCCCCATGCCCGGCCTCCTGATTCCCTATATTATGGACTGGATGACAACTCTTTAACCCTGCTCTTTGGTGCTGCTCTCGTTGCTGCTGGGTCAGCACTATAGACCAACAAGCTGGGTTGAGAATGGAGCAAAGTCCCATCTGGGAAAAGCTCTGATACCACAGGGAGCCTACCCCACATCCCGACGGAGATGAGTACAATAAAAATAATGCATTATATATATTTATATATGCTATTTATTCTATTTATACTATTTATATTTGTAACACTGTATAAACAGTATTGTGTTAAACATAAATCTGAGAAAAGTCAGTGACTCTGTGGTTCAGCACTGTACAAAGCTTGGCTGCTGTACACTGAAGGGGGAGGAGCTACATGCTTATTAAGGAGAGGAAGCAGGAAGAAATGGCTCTTGTCCACTTATCTCCTCCAACAAGACTTGTCTTGGTGAATTGAGCTTACTGTTGGTTTATGAATTGCAAACAGATCGCTCTCCCTATACTTGTTTTTAGTGAAATTAGCTGAAATTAGCTGAAAATAGGAAAGCCACAGAAGAAATCTGAGATTTCTCTGTGGTAACCCACTATATGAATAGCTAAAGCTTTGAACAGCTCTTTTTGTACAGCTCACGAATGATATAGGGCTTTTCAAAGTTTCAAAAATAGAGCCCTAAATCAGGAGGTGATAAACTAATGCCACTGCTGCAATAACCCAGGTTATTGCCAGTTATAAAAGGGACAAGGCTCCGTGGAAAAGGGTCCCTGAAAAATCACCCGGGTATAGTGACCCTGCAAACTATCATTTTGCACCCTCCCTCCCATAACTCATAAAAGGGCCGCACGTAGTCTCACATGGAAGGGGCGTGGCCACACAGTACCTCCAATTCAAATTACGCCACACCGTAGTGCAATCGCATTCACATACAAATGCAGGATTTATAGGGTAGGTGCTTCCAGATATGGGATATATATATATATATATATATATATATATATATACGAGAGCTGAGGGCGAGACAAGGGGGGAGAGAGAGACAAGGGGAGAGAGAGGCACAGAGAGAGAGGTGCAGGGAGAGCAGTGCTGTAACTAGACATTTTAGCACTGTGTGCAGGAAACAGCAACGACGCCCCCCCTTTTACAGATCAGGGCCAGGGCGCGCCGTAGCTGCGCGTAAAATATATAGGGGCGTGGCTTCACGGGGAAGGGGTGTGGCCACTGACCTCCCTTTTACACATTACAGCAGGCAGAGTCCCCCTTTTCACACATTTTGACAGCAGAGTCCCCCTTTTTACACATGGCAGCAGAGCCACCTTTTTTACGCATTAGGCAGGCAGAGTCCCCCTTTTATTACACATTAAGCAGAGCCACCTTTTTTATGCATTAGGCAGGCAGAGTCACCCTTTTATTACACATTAAGCAGACAGAGTCTCCTTTTAACACATTACAGCAACAGAGTCCCCCTTTTTTTACACATTACAGCAACAGAGCCCCCCATTTTTTTTACACATTATGGCATGCAGTCCCCCTTTTTACACATTATGGCAGGCAGTCCCCCTTTTTTTACACATTATGGCAGGCAGTCCCCATTTTGTACACATTATGGCAGGCAGTCCCCTTTTTTCTTTTACACATTAAGGTAGGCAGTCCCCACTTTTTTTTTATAGATTATGACAGGCACTCTCCCTTTTTATAGATTATGACAGGCAGTCCCTATTTTTACACATTATAGGAGGGAGGGGAGAGACAGGAGGAGAGAGTTATTCTCACCTGCAACGAACCAGCATATGTTTCCTCTGTCCTCTTCCTGTTCCTGCCCTACACTGTGCTCTGCTGGCTTCTGTTCCCCTACTGGAGGCGCTGTGGGGGGTGGACACGGGAAGCACACTCTCTCCGTGCAGGGAGGTGGCGGAGCCAGTGCCTGCAGATGGGCAGCACTGCCCGGCGTCATGTAGATAACTACATGATGTGCGCCGCGGGAAGCGCTCAGCTAGCAGCAGAGGTTTTGAAACGGCCTTAGACAGTAGCAGCCCTGCGGGTTGTGCCGGCAGTCCTGCGCCCACAGTGCACATGCGCTGTGTGCCAGGCACCGTTGGCACACACCTAGTTACGGTCCTGAGGGAGAGATGCACAGGGAGACAGAGAGAGAGAGACGTGAAAAGAGAGGAATGGAGAGAAATGCGCAGCAGAATGAGACTGAACAGAAGAGCATACATTCCTGGGAGGTCATTGAGAGGATGACATGTTGTCTCTCCGGCCAGGGAATGTGCACTGGTTTGGGCATTCTCCCAGTTGTCACACACCTGTAAGCAGCAGCTCTTCATGCTGCCATCACAGCTGCCTGTCATACATTTGACAGGCGCAGGCTGTGGCAGCCAGAAGCAACAGCCTGTGCCCAGCTACTCAAGCAACTTGTGGCACAACAGCAAGTAGGAAGAGAGAGGGAGCCGCTCTTCACACTGGTGGAACCCCTACTGTCATGTGACAGGTGCAGGCTATGGCAGCAGGAAGCAACAGCACACATTAGCAGGTATAGCAGAGCAGGGAGAGCGCCTCTATAGCCCGGTGCCTCCCTGCTTCGCAGACAATGCTGAGCGGGTAGCGCTGGCACTGCTCCTCCCCCCCTGCCATTGCAGTTCACATGGTAAAGTATCTCCCATGGTTCATGTGGTTTGATTCCGTCTGAGGCTACATTCACTGAAGGGGAGATAGTCACAACCCTAAGCCGGGACCAGCCAGTGGTGTGAACAGGGTTTCAAGCTGCTGTGACACGGCTTGAAACCGTGTTCACTTACCCTCATCAGACACAAGTTTTTAGTGTAAAAGATGTATAACTGTGCAGACTGCTGTCTCCTTTATTCTCAATGGAGACTATCATTGAGGCCAAATGACCAAGCTCCAATCAGCTAAGTTTCTTGGAGGTTGAGCCTGATAACTAATGCTATCTCAATGTGGCAATAAGGGGGTTTATTTACTAAAGGCCAATTTCTCATAGGTTTTTCTTTTTTAATATAGATTTCCACACAATGAAAATCGATCTCAATTGATGTTGGATTTACACACATTTACTAACAGATGATTTTTGATAATAATTTGTAAATGGTAATAAATGTCTGTTTGCCCTGGAAGTACAACATTGATTTAGATTGATTTTCAACTATGTAAATCAACCTATAGTAAATATGTTCCCAGGTGTTCACTGGAGAGGGATCTATGAATCCTTCCCGGCAGCCTCCATTGTACTTCCCTTCTTTCTCAAGTCTAGGAGAACCACTTCCCTTAAAATATTATAGATGAAAGTTACCTTAATAATTTTGTATTACTGGGATATGTGGCACAAGAAATTATAGTTAATGTGGTGTGATTACATATTTTATTAATAGGCCCCTTTGACTTCTTATGGAAGATAAAAAATAAAAATGGAGAAATAATTATGTAGTGGCAAAAAAATATTTATTATTCCCAACAAGATTAATGCACAGATAAAATTATTAGTACAGTATATCTATGAGATTATAGGATGGAGGTAGCACAGCTCTCTTTTGTGTGTGTTTTCTTTGTATTTTATCTGTCCATGTTCACCCTGGTGGATATAGTTCCTGATTCAGAGACTGTGGGAAATGCTGTTCCAGCGGTGATCCCATAGGTAGCAATTGTGCAAAAATATGTGAATGACGCAGCTACCTGGACTTGTACTGAGATGACCACTGGCGGCGTCTAAGATCCAACGTTTGTGTATGAAGACGCAACCAACAGACCCACGTTGGATGATCATTGACCATGTTCTGAATAACCCTATAGGCCGAAGCATGGCCGTCAGAAAAAGCCTTTTAACTGCATACAGGATCGTAGTATCAAGCTGTGACATGCCCTTGAAACAGTCACAACTCATCTGCATATCACTGGCCACTCCTTGTTACCACCCACAAATGCTCCCAGTAAATCACTTTGAGAATAAATCCCCACTACGACTGCCGTCGCAAGAACATTGATCGTGACACATTGATGTGTTCAACATTAAAATTGCGTTCATCTCTGAATCAAGCCCATGGTCAATTGTTTTGCAGAATAGATAATTAGAATGGCATTGATGCCAAATTGTTAAATGTCTTAGAACAGAATGGACAGTATTCAATTGATTATCGTGCATCCTCAGGGGTGCGAGCTGAAATGCAGGCACCAGAAGCCATCGCGCCCAAAAAGAGCTACTATTAAATAGCTCTGTTTGGGCACCATCTAGTGGCTGCCGGCAGAAAAACAACTAAATTCTGTCCAATGAGTGTTTAGAGAATTCACAATATTTCTAATACTGTATGTTCTGCAAACAAAGTTTGAAGTGCCTTTTTGTTTTCCCTAGGTATTTGAGCTTGCATGGACATTATAAAATATTGGATGGACATACTGTACGCTTACAATTCATACAACTATATACCTTGTATTTTGAATCGTTCATAGAGAATTTGGAATTGGTATGAACGAGCATAAATATGATGCATATTGATTTCTTACTTAGTTTTCAGTATACAAGGAGGAAAGAGAAAAAGAATTGGTCTTATAGTGGCGCACTAATAGTCATAATAAAACACTCATAAAATATAACTTTTATTATGATCATTTAAAATGCCTGTAACTGTGATATATTAAAACACCATAACACATATCAAGACAAACAAATGACATGTAATATTAAAACCACACACTGCGCTTGGTAAGTGTTAGCAATGTATGTATTGAAGAATTGTATTTCTCAGGGTACTATGACCTCCAATAATTAATTGTATATTCTTTCAGGGTATCTAATGTAATTACTAAAGAAAACTAATCAAGCCCTCTATGTGTTTTCTTATAAATATATAAAGCTTATCCTAATTTGCAGATATCAGTGTGTTATATATTACTAGCAACCCACTTGTGACCAATATCGTCAAATACAGAGAAGGTTCACTTAATTCCGTATACTAATGTAAACACTGATGAGTATTTCTGTACCTATTCTGTACTGAGATTGTACAACAGAAAAGGCTGCTGGCTAATGAACCCCTATTTATTGTAATATAATAAACTAAATGGGCACATAAGTTAGATTGTTCTAGTTTGTATCATGGGTGAGCTGCTGTTAATGATATTTGTAATTAGCTAGTCGGCTTTTGGCTATATTTGCCTGTTGTTACAGTGATTCCAGTTTAAATAATTATTAACTCCAGTACGCTAATGATAAGGGGTTACTATAGATATTAGCTGCTCTATTACTACAGTAATTTTTTTTTTTTTACTTGAAGCCCGAGGTGCGGTGCTTCTTCACCCAGTGTCTGTGACCAAACGTGCTGGGGGCGTAGGATCTTGGACCCTCTCCGAAAGGAGAAGGGCCCCGTTACTCCCCTACCCCTCAGAGCCAAAAGGCCTACTGAGGGGAAAAAGGGACTGTGGGTCCCCCCTTGCCGAAGCGCAGAGGGACCCTCGTGTATCCCCGAAGCTTCCCCCTGGGGATCGTAAACAGCCTCTGGCCCTCCCCAAAAGGAGAGGGCCTCGGCAACTAGGGGAGAGGGCGGCCCATAAGGGTCTCACCTAAACCCCAAACAAAAAACCGTGACGTGACAAAACTATACAAAAATAGGTGCTTGTGTTGTGCTCCAAAGTGCAAAACACGTACGTGTAATAAATAAATAAATAAGCCCCAGCCAGAAGGGGGGGGGGGGTGTTATAAAAAATTATCCTTGCCCTTGCCAAAAAAGGCCAGGGCAATGGAAGTGGGTGCAGACAGGAAGGGTTGAAGTGCTAAGTGCTAAAAGTGCCTTAGTGCAAAGGTGGCTCGAAACCCCAGTGCATTTCCGGCACCCCTGTCCCTTCCAGTTCCAGGGGCACAAAACACCTTGAGCTTCTAGCTGCTCCCGACCTCTCAGCCAGACCAAGCTTCATACCCACTCTGTGCCAGTGTCAACCCCCAGTACGAGAGTAGATACTAGACCAGGCCGTTCCCGCTCCACGTAGGGGGTCCTATTTCAACCCCCAAGAAGGCAGCGGATACTAAGCCCAGTTTTTCTCCACTCTCGACCAGAGGCATTGCCACACCCCGGCATGGTACTCCACAAGGTGTTTCTCCATTCCACATCTAGGAACCTCTCATGCTCCTAGTGTAAGAACAGGTACTCCACCAAGTGTTTCCCTCAAGCAGGTACTACACTTGATCTTAGCCAAAAGGCCGAGAAGCGATTACTACAGTAATAAGGTATTTGGAATCTATAGATACTACTGTTTGCAGCGTCAAGCAAGAGTTAGAGAAGTTCTATCCCACATATATATTATGCCCAAATAGCTTATAATGGGAGGATTAATATTGGCAGTATTCACTATTCTGTTATTTATGTAGTGATATGTTCCCTTACCCAGTAAATAATCCTCTATTTATTCCAAATAACACAAGTCAAAGTGGGGGAAACACTGCACTATAAATGCAGCTCTTTAATCTGCATATATCAAATCAGTATCTAGACATCATAAATGTATCTGGTTCACCTCCAAAATATATTATCTACTGCTATTTAGTAAAGTTGCTTGTTGACATATAAATACAATCAATAAGATGTACATATATTGACACACATTATCTGCAGTTAAGTAATCAAATTTTTTTCCCAATGTTGTATGATAGTGAGTTTAAACCATTCAATATACAATCTATAACAGTAGTGCAGATAATGTATCAACTTGTATCATGTGCCTTCTACACACTGTCAGAATTGGTTTTTGAAGGGGCCATGTTCAAAAACCATGCTGTAATGATTCTTCTTATGCAGTTGGTTCTGTTGGGGAGTAGTGTTTCGGTTATTAATTCATTATGACACCAGTCCTCCAATAGGTTAACTATACATGAATCCGACTTTTCTAGAAGTTATACATTTTTTTTTATATATCGGGTTGATATACCCCAATTATATTCTGACTATGTATTGTGGCAATAATTATACATCCTCACTAGTATCTCTGGATAAGCTAATATACAATAGGCTGGTGGCAATACAGCATGCTGTGTGCCTTGGATGGTGTCTTATGGCACTTACAGTGTATTACCAATATTATTTCAACCTGAACAGAATAAACATATTTGTCGTTGCATATATTATTGATTCATATTAGCACAGTGTGAACCGCCGACGCGCATTTCACAGATACTTTTTTTCAGGGTTTTTAGCCCTGAAAAAACATTTCTGTGAAACGCGCGTCGGCGGTATATATACATATACCATACAACATTGAAACAAACTGTGTTTAATTAACTGCAGATAATGTGTCAAGATATTTACATCTTAATGATTGTATTTATATGTCAACAAGCAACTTTACTAAGGAGCAATAGATAATATATTTTGGAGGTGAACCAGATACATTTATGATGTCTAGACACTGATTTGATATATGCAGATTAAAGAGCTGCATTTATAGTGCAGTATTTCCCCCACTTTGACTTGTATTACTTGGAATAAATAGAGGATTATTTACTGGGTAAGGGAACATATCACTACATAAATAACAGAATAGTGAATATTGCCAATATTAATCCTCCCACTATAACCTATTTGGGCATAATATATACAGTCAGGTCCATAAATATTGGGACATCAACGCAATTCTCATATTTTGGGCTCTATACACCACCACAATGGATTTGAAATTAAACAAACAAGACGAGCATTAACTGCAGACTTTACGCTTTAATTTGAGGGTATTTACATCCAAATCAGGTGAATGGTGTAGGAATTACAATGGTTTCTATATGTGCCGCCCACTTTTTAAGGGACCAAAAGTAATGGGACAATCGACTCAAAAGCTATTTCATGGACAGGAGTGGGCTATTCCCTCATTATTTCATCATAAATTAAGCAGGTAAAAGGTCTGGAGTAGATTCCAGGTGTGACATTTGCATTTGGAATCTGTTGCTGTCGACTTTCAATATGAGATCCAAAGAGCTGCCACTATCAGTTAAGCAAGCCATCATTAGGCTGAAAAATCAAAACAAACCCATCAGAGAGATAGCAAATACATTAGGTGTGGCCAAATCAACTGTTTGGAACATTCTTAAAAAGAAAGAATGCACTGGAGAGCTCAGCAACACCAAAAGACCTGGAAGACCATGGAAAACAACTGTGGTAGATGACAGAGGAATTATTTCCCTGGTGAAGAAAAACCCCTTCACAACAGTTGTCCAGATCAAGAACACTCTCCAGGAGGTAGGTATATATGTGTCAAAGGCAAAAATCAAGAGAAGACTTCACAAGAGTTAATATAGAGGGTTCACCACAATATGTAAACCATTGGTGAGCCACAAAAACAGGAAGTCCAGATTAGAGTTTGCCAAACAACATCTAAAAAAACCTTTACAGTTCTGGAACAACATTCTATGGACAGATTAGACAAAGATCAACTTGTACCAGAGTGATGGAAAGAGAAGAGTATGGAGAAGGAAAGGAACTGCTCATGATTCAAAACATACCACCTCATCAGTGAAGCATGGTGGTGGTAGTGTCATGGCGTGGGCATGTATGGCTGCCAATGGAACTGGTTCCCTTGTATTTATTGATAATGTGACTGCTGACAAAAGCAGCAGGATGAATTCTGAAGTGTTTCGGGCAATATAATCTGCTCATATTCAGTCAAATGCTTCAGAACTCATTGGACGGCGCTTTTCAGTGCAGATAGACAATGACCCGAAGCATACTGCGAAAGCAACCAAAGAGTTCTTTAAGGCAAATAAGTGGAATGTTATGCAATCGCCAAGTCAATCACCCGACCTGAATCCGATTGAGCATGCATTTCACTTGATGAAGACAAAACTGAAGGGAAAATGCCCCAAGAACAAGCAGGAACTGAAGACATCTGCAGTAGAGGCCTGGCAGAGCATTACCAGAGATGAAACCCAGCATCTGGTGATGTCTATGTGTTCCAGACTTCAGGCTGTAATTGACTGCAAAGGATTTGCAACAAAGTATTAAAAAGTGAAAGTTTGATTTAGGATTGTTTAGTTTGTACCATTACTTTTGGTCCCTTAAAAAGTGTGAGGCACATATAGAAACCGTTGTTATTACTACACCGCTCACCTGATTTGGATGTAAATACCCTCAAATTAAAGCAGAAAGTCTGCAGTTAATGCACATCTTGTTTGTTTCACTTCAAATCCATTGTGGTGGTGTATAGAGCCCAAAATATGAGAATTTTGTCGATGTCCCAATATTTATGGACCTGACTGTATATGTGGGATAGAACTGCTGTAACTCTTGCTTGACGCTGCAAACAGTAATATCTATACATTCCAAACACCTTATTACTGTAGTAATAGAGCAGCTAATATCTATAGTAACCCCTTATCATTAGTGTACGGGAGTTAATAATTATTTAAACTGGAATCACTGTAACAATAGGCAAATATAGCCAACAGCCGACTAGCTAATTACAAATATCATTAACAGCAGCTCACCCATGATACAAACTAGAACAATCTAACTTATGTGCCCATTTAGTTTATTATATTACAATAAATAGGGGTTCACTAGCCAGCAGCCTTTTCTGTTGTACAATCTCAGTACAGAATAGGTACAGTAATACTCATCAGTGTTTACATTAGTATACGGAATTAAGTGAACCTTCTCTGTATTTGACGATATTGGTCACAAGTGGGTTGCTAATAATATATAACACATTGATATCTGCAAATTAGGTTAATCTTTATACATTTATAAGAAAACACATTGAGGGCTTGATTAGTTTTCTTTATTAATTACATTAGATACCCTGAAAGAATATACAATTAATTATAGGAGGTCATAGTACCCTGAGAAATACAATTCTTCAATACATACATTGCTAACACATACAAGCGCAGTGTGTGGTTTTAATATTACATGTAATTTCTTTGTCTTGATATGTGTTATGATATTTTAATATATCACAGTTACAGGCATTTTAAATGATCATAATAAAAGTTATATTTTATGTATGTATTATTATGACTATTAGTGCGCCACTATAAGACCAATTCTTCTTCTTACTTGTATACAGTTTAGCATATTGGAAACAATATTAACTGTGGCAGCACCCCCAGACTTTGATTTGATTTAAGTGTTTGTAATATGGGGTTACGTATGTATAACAAGATATAAATACTAGTGCAGTAGTTTTCCCATTCCTTTTTCCCTTATACAATTAATTCGTTTTCAGCCAGCATTTCTTTGGTGTTCTGGTTTTCCTGAATGTGTAATGAGCAGTAATAGTAGGGTGCATTCAGCATCCCTGTTGTCGGAATTCCATTGGTCTAGCCCTAGCTGCTACACCCAGAGGGTTAGGGTAGGGATACAGATACCGATATCATGGTCAGTCATGTGACTGCCGGCATCCTGACAGCCGACATTTCGTATGTATAACGATTTCTTACTTAGTTTTCAGGCAGGTGGTGGCCAGCATTTCTTTGTTGTTCTATTTTTTTCGGAATATGTAATGAGCAGTAAGAGTAGATGTGCATATTTTGTGTAGTCTCCTCTTTTCCTGGTTACTTGGTTGACACGGGCACCTATCAGCAGCTGGGCAGACAGCGTGATCATGTCATTGCATTGCATTGCAAAACATTCAAAAGGTTGCTCAGCACACCAAGAGCCTCCTGATTGGCTACATGTACTTTATTGTGCAGAGGATAGGTACAGTTAGATTGTTCCTGTGTAATGACTGTTGTTCTGATTCTGATCTATGCTTTTTACTTGGATTACTTACTTGAACATTTCTTGCCTTTACACTTGCTTTGGACATGACTTTTCTCTGGCTTGCTGCCTGCCCTGACTGCTGGATTAGTCTGTGACATTTCCTTGGAAGCTGCCTGACTTCCATGCAGACATGGCTCCTGGTCTGTGGGGTACCTGCATACTTTTTCCACAGTACAGTACCACTTGGATTAGAGGTGGGCAAAATACGGCCCACGGGCCAGATACGGCCTGTGAACTGATCCTGCCCGGCCCGCTGCCTCCCATCAGTGTGCAAAGACAAGTGCCCCGACTGGCTGAGCTGCTTGTCATTGCGCTGCATTACCTCTGAGCCGTGGGCGCTGCTGAGGAAGCCTGGTCATGTTGGGTACAGCCGTCCAGATTACCTGTGATATCAGGCGCTGTTGGGGGTGGAGCAAAAGGCAGAGCGGCAGCGTGGATGCAGGTGGCGTGTGGCGGGCAGTTTGAATACATGCAGCAGCACAGGCACAGAACTGTCTGGACTCGGGGAAGAGCACCTAAGTAAGGTACATGTTTGGATGGCGGGTGGCAGTGGGACCTTCCTGGCAAGGGGGCAGGGGTGCCCAGTGTGGGGGTGCCAGGGTGGGAGGAGCTGGCAATTCTGTCCAAGGAGGGTAGCTGGTAACTTTGTCTTGGGAGGAGCTGATTATTTTGTCCACGGAGGGAGGAGATGAGAGGGAAGATGATAACTGTAAAAAGGTTTTTATTATTATTATTATTATTAAATGTGATTGTTAGCAAGTGGTGCTTTGATGTCAGGTTTTGACATCTGACTATTCAATGTCGGTGGCAGTAGGGAATGCGTGTAAGGCTATATGCATTTTTGTGCCTTCTGGCAAAAGTATATTGTGTTTTAATAATGTGTGTTACTTCAGAATATGCACCATAATGTTATTAGTAATGTATGGAAACATATATGGCCGTGGGTAATTGTATCGCCTGGGGCTATCCTAGTAGCTCTGATGCGGCTGGCTCCTCCCCCCGATGCCAGCACTTATCGGGGATTATGCTTCGGGTGCCTCAGGCGCTCGAAGCATATTCTGCAATAAGTACCCTGCTGGTGCCACATTGTTTTGTGTGCGGCCCTCAAATATTCACTGGAAAGTCTTAAGTAGCCCCCCAGCTGAAATAATTGCCCACCCCTGACTTGGATGGTGTTTTATATACCTATCAACAGGATCATTTTCTGGTATAAGTCCTACTACTATGTGTCTACAGCTTGGTGACAAACATAGTACAGGTGAGCACCTTTCCCTGTAAGGGTCTGCAGAGGCCAAGCTGGTTCAATGGGTTCATTCCAGATGTTATGAAAGCACACTACTGACTGTATTTACAATGTGAATCACAAGGAGGATGTCCCAATGTTTGTTTAGAATGTTTCTAACTTGAGAGTCATTTGTCAGTAACTTGTCAGAAAAATAATGGTTTTCAGCACCTCTATCAGCAATATTGCTCTTGTCATAATAATAATAATAATAATAATAATAATAATAATAATAATAATAATAATAATAATTATATCTACAGTTATTACAATCAATAAACACACTTAGCTGCTACTGTGATAGAGGTGCATCCATATAGTGCACACTGCCACCTTCAGGCAGTTCATCAGACAGAGGTCCTGAACCAGAGGTGGGTGCTAAATCCAGGGTGACAGCTTATTATTATTATTTTTTTGCAGTGCAACTGCAAACTTCTGCTAATGCTACAGCCACTGGAATTTGTACAGAGATGCCCACAGGCTGCGTCTCTAATCTGTCGCTTTACTTAAAAAGTTGCACCATCGGTCACACATCCATCGCACCATCGGACATTAGAACAACCATATAATTGCTCAGAATGTCCATCTGAACATGGCCACAAAAATCACTGCAACTGTAATAAATGCTGGCCGCGAGACTCCTGCATCTGAATAGCCACCCCTGTTACCACCCACAAACGTCCATTCAAATACCACTTCTCTACCTCTAAATTCTCTCTGTGTCCCCTGGCAGAAGTCATCTGGATGCATGCACAGCACAAAAGTGACTGGACAACTTCGCAAACATTGGCACAGCATCCACTGTCTGAATCGGGCCCAGAATCTGCTTTATATGGCAAAAAAAATCTATGTGAATAGACCCAGGGCCGTTTCTAGCCAATTTGGATCCCAGTGGGATATTTAAAAATGCGCCCCCCCCCCCCCATTCACATAAGAAAAAATACGCCCCCCCATAGATATATATATATTTACACATTCCAGCAGACAGGTGTCCCCATTTTACACATTCCGGCAGGCAAGTGTCCCCATTTTACACATTCCGGCAGACAGGTGTCCCCATTTTACACATTCCGGCAGGCAAGTGTCCCCATTTTACACATTCCGGCAGGCAAGTGTCCCCATTTTACATATTCCGGCAGACAAGTGTCCCCATTTTACACAGTACGGCAGGTGGTGGGGGGGGGCATGGAGAGAGAGAGAGGGAGAGGGGCTGACTTACATTTGAAGCTGTTCTTCCCACTCTTCAGCCGCCTCTCCCTCGTCTGCGCAGTGCTGGCCGGCTTGGCTCCCCCTTCTCCCTCCTCCCGAGTACCCAGCTCGGGGGGAGGGGTTTCGCGGAATGACGCAATTGCGTCGTGACGTCACGACACAAACGCGTCATTCCGCAAAACCCCCACCCCCCCGAGCTGGGCACTCGGGAGGAGAGGGGAGGGGGTTTGAAAGTGCTCAGGAAGTGCCGCAGCGGGCGGCCCGTGCGGTTGCACAGCTCGCCCGCTGCAAGAAACGGCACTGAATAGACCAACCACCACCTGTGGCTGCTGCTGCCCTCCTTCCCTACACATTTACTCTTTTTATTGTTGGAGAATCTCTTCCAACAGTGGTCCACCATAATCATTAAGGGCCCCACATCATTTATAGCATAATACACAATCTGCAATTACTGATGGAGATCATAAATGATGGAGACTAGCGGCGTCTGGTCTCACTCCCAAAAATGAGACATGGGAATGATAGCAAATAACAATACACAATTTTCATCTTGTGAAAATATAATATTCTCCCTGCTTTTGTTTTAAAAAAAAGCACAATCCAAACCACTAACTAGTAAATTCAGCGTATTAAGGGTGAAAATCCCCTTCAATCATGGACTGCAGACTCTAACTGCTGGCAAACACTCCCTTTTAGTAAACATCCGACCAAGTTTCTAAATTGCTGTAAAAAATTAAAGTTTTGTCAGACTCATTAGAAGCAATTCTTTAGATTTCTGGTAATGTAAATGGTGCTAAGGGTGATTGATGACTGTTTCCAAATCCAGTAAAGAAATGGGACACTATTGCTACAAACTTTCTCTGTGAAGCTACAGTATGAGGAAAGACTGAAAAGTATTTTTTTGCAGTCCATGTTTAATTTAAATAAAAATAAATTACTGTTTGCTGGTTAGCCAGAAAAAATATGGCATGTCCTTTGACCATTTGCTATATTTTCCCTTGAGGATCACATTAATATCAAGAAAGGGTGTAGTATGGTATGCCGGCGGACGGATACGAAGCATGGGCTGTATTATTTCCGGATGCCTGTACCGCTCTATTCCTCAAAGTACAACATTTGACAGAAAAATAGATCCACACACCACTCTGGCATTCTCTAATTTAGTTGTTATGTGAAATCAGGTCGACTAATCAATATTCTGCTGAACTGCTCCTCTATTCTGAAAGATCTTCATCTTCAGCAGAAGACCGTGTAAAGTGTCAGCTCATATATTTCTCCTGTGAGATTGATGAGGCCCACTGGCTGTATTTTGGAAGAGGTCCAAACGCAGTCACCTTCATTTTCTGTCCTCATGTCTCCCAAATATAAGAGATTTAGTCTGAAAAACCTATACAGGTTGAGTATCCCATATCCAAATATCCGAAATACGGAATATTCCGAAATACGGACTTTTTTGAGGGAGAGTGAGATAGTGAAACTTTTGTTTTTTGATGGCTCAATGTACACAAACCTTGTTTAATACACAAAGTTATTAAAAATATTGTATTAAATGACCTTCAGGCTGTGTGTATAAGAAACATAAATGAATTGTGTGAATGTACACACACTGTTTAATGCACAAAGTTATAAATTTTTTTGGCTAAAATGACCTTCAGGCTGTGTCTATAAGGTGTATATGATACATAAATACATTCTGTGCTTAGACTTGGGTCCCATCACCATGATATCTCATTATGGTATGCAATTATTCCAACATACGGAAAAATCCCATATCCAAAATACCTCTGGTCCCAAGCATTTTGGATAAGGGATACTCAACCTGTACTTTAAAAACATTCTTTTAAAAAATAAGGAAGATATAGGTGTCTTACTGACATAGTAAGTCAGTACAGGATGTTTGTGGTGTAGACGTATAAGTAGACTCATTTTAATCAGATGCATTTTAATGAACGAGACTGGAGCCATTGACTGGTTCTTGTGTGATGATTGGGGGGAAAAAAATAACACAGGAGAACTATATCCACCACAACCATGTCACCTCACCACCAAGGGCCCAATAGAAATAGGAAGGGGGCTCAAATCAAGCATGAAAATATGTAACTCAAGCTAAGATTTCCCCACCCATTAGAATACTAATATATATATATATATATATATATATATATATATGGATAGGGGGGAGTTATTGCGCCACTTGTGTTTCACAATTATTAAGAATAGGAAATAACATATAACATAAAAAGTGAAGTTTAAAATAAACACTCCCTAAAAATTCAAAAGGGTGTCAGCTGACCCCCAGACAGGGATGGTAGTTCCCTGCGATATGAGAGAATGTAAAAAAAGGGGGGAGGGGGGAATATAGCGACCAACGGTGTCTTTAAAAACTCACAATGAAGGTAAAAAATATAAATACAATTTATTCACATAAAATAAAGTTTTCACATAAGGTTTTACACATAAAAATATCTTAATAACAGGTCTCTTTAAAAAATGCGATAAAAACAATTTACACAATTCTAAGTATATTACCAGTTAAAAATAGATAAGAAGATTGTAACTTAACTGGGTATAAGGTCACTGCCAGGTTGACCAACGCGTTTCGTCATACAGACTTCATCAAGGGGTGTTAGCAGAGTGGGACCAAGCTTCTATTTATACCAGTACTGATCTAGTAGTAATTATGACATCACTTCCTGTTGTTTGCACATGGTGTTGCAAAACAGACTATAATCTAATAGTTTGTGTTCTTATATAATATGATCGGATGCTATATAACAGTACAGTGTATAATATATACTTTAAAAGTAACTTTGGAGCAAGAGAGGTCTAGAAAAAGTCATTTTAAGAAGCGCTGGCGGCTTTTCCGCCACACTTCCGGTATTCTGACGTCGCGTCACTTCCGCCCCACTTCCGGAGACGCGACCGCGCATGCGCCCGTAGTTTTCACAGATTCAGTTCTTCCTAGAGGCCAGGAGTATTCACATAAATAGAAATAGGAAGGGGGCTCAAATCAAGCATGAAAATATGTAACTCAAGCTAAGATTTCCCCACCCATTAGAATACTAATATATATATATATATATATATAGTAAATATTCGGCACTCACTTCAACATGAAAAAGCAGCATGCCCGGTGCCATCCAAAGTGAAGCTTCACAGTATAAACGTATTGCTTCTGATGAAGGTTTGAATAAACCGAAACGTAAAGCGCTAGAAGGCTTCTGTGGTCATTTAGCTTCTGAAAAGTTCGTGAGTGCCGCCTATCCTTGTCCTGTATATATATATATATATATATATATATATATATATATATAATATGTCTGTGCTTTTACTTAAAATAATAATAATAATAATAATAATAACAACAATAAAACATTTTTATTTAGACCGCGCTTTTCTACAAAAAGAATCAATGCATTTTAGGTTTAGATCTGCAGAATAAATACAGAAACCCATGAGCACAATAAACAGTTGGGGGGAGTCAGTTTGGCTTATAAATTACACAGATTACTCATCCTCCCCACGAAGGTACTAGACAAGGCAGCCATCTTGGGTGCACTACATAGGGTACACTGGGTGCAATAAATCAATGACAGGTAATTGGGGAACTACAGAATACTAAAGCGAGATGCAGAATCCTTACAAAATTATTAGATCTGTGCGTTGTTCATCCTACCCAGCCATCTTGCATGCACTACATAGGTTACATTTTGTGAGATAACCAATACATTGAAGTAAGGTATATATGGGTACATGGAAAGCAACTAGCTTGATACCCTCTGCATGAATAGTTCCAATACATTGCAACAGTAGATTAGTAACAAAGGTGACATGATGAAGATTGCAATAATAGTAGTAGTAATAATAATAATAATAATAATAATAATAATAATGCTGCACAATGTTATGCAGTACCGGTTAGAATTACTAGGTGACATTGCAGGAGGATTGAGTAGCAGCATGGATGAGATGAAGTGCATGAGAAATTGTTAATTTTGATGTTAGAGAGTATTCCATTGTCCAAATCCAGTTCACACTCCAGTTACAACTCCAGGGTTTATATGACATGCTTAAGGTGCAGGCTTCAAGATGGCAGGCAAGACTCTGCGCAGGCCTTTAAAGTTATAGACTTTTTTAGGATATACTACAAAGATGAGCAACTTTAAGGATTTTGGGGCACCCTTTAAAATGTTGATATGTCTCTCAGCAAATTCTAGTTATTAAGTCGGTATACTTCCAAATTCCAACAGACCTCATTTTCAGAGGTCACATGGATTGCGCTGTGTTAGAAAAAGTCAACGGCTTAAATTGTATAATCTGGAATGTGAGGAAGTTAGACATGAAAGAAGAACAAGGGGCAGCTGCTGCTTTGTACGTTCCGAACTGTGCAGTCTCCACAAAACAGCTGGAGAGCCAGGGTGGATTTTCTGTCTTCTTTAAATGATAAAATTATGATTTTACTTTCTGCTCTGTTAAAAATATATATTTTTGCTTTTTCTGTATTACTGGCGTCATTTGTTATAAAGAGAAAATGGAACAGATGTTCCAGGAAACGGAAGGCCACTGCCAATTTGTGTGTCTGGAGTGTGCGTTTGTGTCTGTATCATTAGTGTTACATTCTGTATGCCTGTGCATCACTGTATCTACATTTGTATTGTTGTATGTTAGTGACTTTGGGGTCTATTTACTAAGCCTTGGATGGAGATAAAGTGGACGGAGATAAAGTACCAGCCAATCAGCTCCTAACTGTCATGTCACAGGCTGTGTTTGAAAAATGACAGTTAGGCGTTAATTGGCTGGTACTTTATCTCTGTCCACTTTATCTCCATCCAAGGCTTAGTAAATAGACCCCTTTGGGTCTTATACAGCTTGAATTGCAAAATCACAAATCGGCTCATTATCGGATGACTGCGAATGGGCTGCGCCTGCATCGCGAGATAGTAAAATGTGATCGCATTTCGGCCTTCACGCATGCACAATGCATTTTCAGCGCATGTGCAGTCTGCCGATAATCGCCTGATTTACAATTATGCAAAGTAAGCTGAATAAGGCCCTTTGTACAGTAGTGGAAATCTGGTTTTCTCAGGGCTCTGCCATAAAACAGCTACAAATAGCAATTGACTGCAGTTCATCACCTTACATAACATTTTAGTGCTTTATATGGTATGAGCACATTCAGACTTTATTATTATAGTGTTCTTCTGCCTATCCATGTTTTGCAGTGTATGTATTATACTGCATGACATTATTACAGTACTGTACTCCCTCCCTGCCCTCCTCCTGCAGTTTCCCTTTCTAGTTCTGAATCTTGCACCATCACTAGACCCTCTTTACCCCTGCCCTCCAAATTAATCTCACCTAAGAACTATAGCAACACTGATTATCTCATTCACATCTTCTCTATCAAACTGTCTTCTTCTCTCCTGTGTCCTCTGGCAGGGGCGGATTGGCCCACCAGAACACCATGACAGATTCCAATTGGGCCGGTCCCATATCCCCCTCAGCCAGGCCGATTCACACTCAGGCTGGGCTGGTTCACACTGCTTCCAGTACTTGTGGTTCATTGCAACGCAATCCGGAAGTTAGGCAAGCGGGTATTTCCAGGTGCCGCTAGCGGTGAATAGTGGTGAAGTTGTTCTACCAATAGGGGACCTGGAGAAAGTTAACCAGCCCAGCAGCACCCTCTCCCTGGCCCCGGCCAAAGGTCTCTTCAACGAGCCCGGCCCAGGAGCAGCAGCAAAGCGATAGTCGGAGCCGGGTTCACTACACCCGCTGCCACCCCATCTCCCGCACTCTCACTGAACTGACCAGAGCGGCGACAGCACACTGAAGGGACCCGGCAGAGAGGTTATTTTTAATTACATTATTTGCATTATCATATTAGTGTAAGGGTTAGGGTGTCCCCGGTCACAGTGTGTGGTTTGGGGACTGGACAGGAGCAGGATGTACTTTGTTCTCAGGATGCCAGCTGACCAGGCAGCACTACAGCCAGCCCTGGGAAAATCTCTAATGCAAAGTCCTTCAGCCCCATAGCTGCCCAATGTCTGTCCATGATGATGGGCCTACGTATGTAAAAAATTGTTTTTTTTTTATCTGCGCACCGAGTCCCTTATGGTTCGGACAAGCTGCCGTACTAAATAGGCGACCACCTATGTACGTAAATCTATAAACAGGTAATTGTACTGCGCTCAGTCCTATGTTCATCTGTAGATGATGAAGGTCTATATATGGACAGTATTCTGTGTAATTGATGAGGATAGTGCACTCATATATGAGCAATGGGTTATGTTCTGAGAGTAATAAACGATAAACTGAAAAGAGATTTTTGTGTCTGGGTGTACCGTTTGTCTTGAGGGTTTAATAAATAACAGACCTGGAAGAAGAAATAATAATAGGATTTTATTCTATTTATAAATTGTCCTCCGTTATGGTGCGGATAAATCAGATAGAAAAAAATGGAAAAATAGAAATAAAAATAAAAATAAATAAAAATGTAAAAATAAAATAAAATGGGTCAAAACAGAACAAATAGAGCTTAAAGCAAATGCTCACAGTCCAGAATGATAGGGTAGTGAGGATTTTCAAAATAAAGTCTTGTAAATGGTGGTATCCAAAGTTCAGATGCAGTTCATACAGTTTGCGGCATCCCGCATAAATTGTCTCAGAGCGCTCGAGGGAGTGGATGATGTCTGGGTACGTGATGGTTAATGAGGTTAGTGCAGTGCTGGATATTGTAAACTGGCAAGGAGTGGATGAGTTAAAGCTCCGGACTAGTTCGTCCACCTCTCCCCTGGTCCCAAGAGTCGCGCCCGTGTTCAGGCGTTCCCCTGGTACCTAGTCGGTTCGAGGGACGAACAATGTCTAGGGTCTGGGAGATCACGACCAGCGCTCTCCGGAGCGTCTGTTCGCGAAATCCCCTACCGCGTACGGAGACTCACCTGCTGCCGCTTCCCGCCGTCCACTGTGTCTCTGCACTGGCTCCCGTCCTCCCTTCCAGCGTCCTCCTGGTTGCTAGGTGACGTCCTATTTCTTCCGTTCTTCTGGGTCACGTGACCAAGATGTCCCGTCTTTTCTTCCGCTCCCAGAGGAAGACCCCTATGGGGTTGAAACGCGTTGGAGCCATAAAAAACACATCTTGATAAACAGAACCTACATCTAACAGAGAGCCACGAGCGGAAGAAAAGACGGGACATCTCAGTCACGTGACCCAGAAGAACGGAAGTAATAGGACGTCACCTAGCAACCAGGAGGACGCTGGAAGGGAGGACGGGAGCCAGTGCAGAGACACAGTGGACGGCGGGAAGCGGCAGCAGGTGAATGACCCCGTTATGCGGTGGCTATGTATGTAATGTGGTGCTAGTTGTATAATGCGGTGCTATACGTGTAGTGCAGTGCTATACCTGTAATGTTGTGCTAATTGTGTTATGTGGTGCTATTTGTGTAATGCAGTGCTATACATGTAGTGCTATACATGTAATGCGGTGCTATACGTGTAATGTGGTGCTATACGTGTAATGCAGTGCTATTTGTATAATGTGGTGCTATTCATGTAATAATGTGGTGGCTATGTATGTAATCAGGGGCGGATTGGCCACTGGGACAGATTCTGCTGCGCTGGTCCCCTGTGTCTGTGTTTCACTACTTGTGTGTGCTTCCTCCCTGTACTGTGCTGTATGTAGCGTGTGCTCCTCCTCCCTGTACTGTGCTGTATGTAGTGTGTGCTCCCTCCCTGTACTGTGCTGTATGTAGTGTGTGCTCTCTCCCTGTACTGTGCTGTATGTAGTGTGTGCTCCCTCCATGTACTGTGCTGTATGTAGTGTGTGCTCCCTCCCTGTACTGTGCTGTATGTAGTGTGTGCTCCCTCCCTGTACTGTGCTGTATGTAGTGTGTGCTCCCTCTCTGTACTGTGCTGTATGTAGTGTGTGCTCCCTCCCTGTACTGTGCTGTATGTAGTGTGTGCTCCCTCCCTGTACTGTGCTGTATGTAGTGTGTGCCCTGTACTGTGCTGTATGTAGTGTGTGCTCACTCCCTGTGCTGTGCTGTATGTAATGTGTGTTCCCTCCCTGTACTGTGCTGTATGTAGTGTGTGTTCCCTCCCTATACTGTGCTGTATGTAGTGTGTGCTCCCTCCCTGTGCTGTATGTAATGTATGTTCCCTCCCTGTACTGTGCTGTATATAGTGTGTGCTCCCTCCCTCCCTGTGCTGTGCTGTATGTAGTGTGTGCTCACTCTCTGTACTGTGCTGTATGTAGTGTGTGCTCCCTTCCTGTACTGTGCTTTATGTAGTGTGTACTTCCCCTCCCTGTACTGTGCTGTATATAGTGCGTGCTCCCTCCCTCCCTGTGCTGTGCTGTATGTAGTGTGTGCTCCCTCTCTGTACTGTGCTGTATGTAGTGTGTGCTACCTCCCTGTACTGAGCTGTATATAGTGTGTGCTCCCTCCCTCCCTGTGCTGTGCTATATGTAGTGTGTGCTGCCTCCCTGTACTGTGCTGTATGTAGTGTGTGCTCCCTCCCTGTACTGTGCTGTATGTAGTTTGTGCTCTCTCCCTGTACTGTGCTGTATGTAGTGTGTGCCCTGTACTGTGCTGTATGTAGTGTGTGCTCCCTCCCTGTGCTGTGCTGTATGTAATGTGTGTTCCCTCCCTGTACTGTGCTGTATGTAGTGTGTGCTCCCTCCCTGTGCTGTATGTAATGTGTGTTCCCTCCCTGTACTGTGCTGTATATAGTGTGTGCTCAGTGGCGTAACTAGAAATTTTTCTCCCCCAAGCCAAAAAATTCTTCGGCGCCCCCCCCCCCATAATTGGCACTAGGAAAGGGACAAACATGTGCGCGCCGAAGGCGCGCGGCGCCAAAAAGGGGCGTGGTTTTGTTTAAATGGGCGCGGCTTCACATAAAGAGGCGTGGCATTGCAGGAATGGACTACCTTATACCCCAGTTTTGCAACCTGCATGCCCAGACGTTAGCCACCACAGGAAAGAAAAATAATCCTGATTCATGCCCCTTCCATTATTTGTCATTTTTCCTCCTTATAGTAATGCCCAGTATACATTATTCCACATACTGCAATGGCCCTCAGACATTATGCCACACACAATAATGCACATGACACAATATGCACACACCGTAATGCCCCCGACACATTATGCCACACACCGTAATGCCTGTGACACATTATGACAGGAATCGCAATGCCCGTTATACATTATGCTACACACTGCAATGCCCCTGATACATTATAGCACATACCACAATGCCCATGATATAGTATACCACACACCGCAATGTCCGTGATACATTATGACACACACCGCAATGTCCGTGATACATTATGACACACACTGCAATGAACCTGAGACATTATACCACATACCACAATGCCCATGATATAGTATACCACACACCGCAATGTCTGTGATACATTATGACACACACCGCAATGCCCGTTATACATTATGCCACACTGCAATGACCCTGAGACATTATACCACATACCACAATGCCCGTGATATAGTATACAGACACCGTAATGCCTGACACATTATGCCACACACCGCAATGCCCATTATACATTATGCCACACACTGCAATGACCCTGAGACATTATACCACATACCACAATGCCCGTGATCTAGTATACCATACACCGTAATGCCTGTGACACATACCGCAATGCCCGTTATACCCTATGCCACACTGCAATGCCCCTGAGACATTATACCACATACCACAATGCCCGTGGTATAGTTTGCCACACACCGTAATGCCTGTGACACATTCTGACACACACCGCAATGTCCGTGATACATTATGCCACACACCGTAATGCCCATTACACATTAAGTCCTACATTAAGGCTTCTAATTACTTTTAAATTACCTGCTCGTTGCCAGGGGTTTCATGCTCTTGGTTCCATGCACGGTGCCAGGGGTTTTCATGCTCAGGGTGTCATGCTCGTTGCCAGGTGTTTCATGCACTCGGTGTTCATGCACTGGGTGCCATGCTCATTGCTAGGGGGTAGTGCTTGTTGCTAGGGCTGTGCTCCCAGTGCCACATATGTCCTCAGTGCCAGATATTCCCCCACGGTGCCAGGTACTCACATGCCCCCAGTGCCAAATATAGCCTCTCCCCCCAGTGCCACATATGCCCCCAGTGCCAGATATTCCCCCACAATGCCAGGTGCTCACGTGCCCCCAGTGCCAAATATAGCCCCCCATGTGCCAGGTACACATACAGTGCCATATATGCCCCCTCAGTGCCCCCCCAGTGCCATATATGCCCCCTCAGTGCCTCCCCAGTGCCATATATGCCCCCTCAGTGCCCCCCAGTGCCATATATGCCCCCTCAGTACCCCCCAGTGCCATATATGCCCCCTCAGTGCCCCCCCAGTGCCATATATGCCCCCTCAGTGCCCCACCAGTGCCATATATGCCCCCTCAGTGCCATATATGCCCCCTCAGTGCCTCCCCAGTGCCATATATGCCCCCTCAGTGTCCCCCAGTGCCATCTATGCCCCCTCAGTGCCCCCCAGTGCCATATATGCCCTCAGTGCCCCCCAGTGCCATATATGCCCCCTCAGTGCCCCCCGCAGTGCCATATATGCCCCATCAGTGCCATATATGACCCCTCTGTGCCCCCCCAGTGCCATATATGCCCCCTCAGTGCCCCCAGTGCCATATATGCCCCCTCAGTGCCATATATGCCCCTCAGTGCCACCCCAGTGCCATATATGCCCCCTCAGGCCATATATGCCCCCTCAGTGCCCCCCCCCCTGTTCCATATATGCCCCCTCAGTGCCCCCAGTGCCATATATGCCCCTCAGTGCCACCCCAGTGCCATATATGCCCCCTCAGGCCATATATGCCCCCTCAGTGCCCCCCCCCCTGTTCCATATATGCCCCCTCAGTGCCCCCCCAGTGCCATATATGCATACCTCCCGCAGTGTCCTGCGAGGGGGGGGGGGGCAGTTGGGAGTCTCCTACAGTCACTGCTCTGCAGCAGAGCAGTAGTGAATAGACGCTGTGCGCATGCGCACAGCGTCTATTCAGCGCAGACAGTGGGAGAGAGGGCATGCCAGCAGCTCACAGAGCGCTGGGCATGCCCCCTCAGTGACGAAACGGGGGCGTGGCCCGCGATCGCGGGTCCTCCGCGAAGCCACGCCCCCTTTTCATAGGACACGCCCCCCGACACGCCGGAGACTCAGAGGGACACAGGAGAGGCGCACGCTGTGCCCTCCGTGTCCCTACTTCACCTTGGGGGGCTAGTGACAACAGATTGACATGCGGACGTTCGTCCGCATGTCAATCTGCTCTAAATCAGTGGCGGCGCCCCCGCAGCCCCTCGCCCCCAAGCCACCGTGAGGGCTGTGGGGGCAGTAGTTACGCCACTGTGTGTGCTCCCTCCCTCCCTGTGCTGTGCTGTATGTAGTGTGTACTCCCTCTCTGTACTGTGCTGTATGTAGTGTGTGCTCCCTTCCTGTACTGTGCTTTATGTAGTGTGTACTTCCAATCCCTGTACTGTGCTGTATATATTGTGTGCTCCCTCCCTCCCTGTGCTGTATGTAGTGTGTGCTCCCTTCCTGTACTGTGCTGTGTGTAGTGTGTGCTCCCTCTCTGTACTGTGCTGTATGTAGTGTGTGCTCCCTCCCTGTACTGAGCTGTATATAGTGTGTGCTCCCTCCCTCCCTGTGCTGTGCTATATGTAGTGTGTGCTCCCTCCCTGTACTGTGCTGTATGTAGTGTGTGCTCCCTCCCTGTACTGTGCTGTATATAGTGTGTGCTCCCCCTTCCTGTACTGTGCTGTATGTAGTGTGTGCTCCCTCCCTGTACTGTGCTGTATGTAGTGTGTGCTCCCTCCCTCCCTGTGCTGTATGTAGTGTGTGTTCCCTCCCTGTATTGTGCTGTATATAGTGTGTGCTCCATCCCTCCCTGTGCTGTATGTAGTGTGTGCTCCCTCCCTGTATTGTGCTGTATATAGTGTGTGCTGCTCCTCCCTGCATACCCTCCAACATCTTACACAGAAAAATCGGTACAAATCCGAAAAAGGGGCGTGGCCGCGGGTAAAGGGGGCGTGGCCATGCCCCTTTTCCTATACTTTCAATGATAGTTTGGAGAGGCAAAAATCGGTACAGACCATAAAAAAAAGGTACTGTACCAATTAAAAAGGTACAGTTGGAGAGTATGCTCCCTGTACTGTGCTGTATGTAGTGTGTGCTCCCTCCCTGTACTGAGCTGTATATAGTGTGTGCTCCCTCCCTCCCTGTGCTGTATGTAGTGTGTGTTCCCTCCCTGTATTGTGCTGTATATAGTGTGTGCTCCCTCCCTGTACTGAGCTGTATAAAGTGTGTGCTCCCTCCCTCCATGTGCTGTATGTAGTGTGTGTTCCCTCCCTGTATTGTGCTGTATGTAGTGTGTGCTCCCTCCCTGTACTGTGCTGTATGTAGTGTGTGCTCCCTCCCTGTACTGTGCTGAATGTAGTGTGTGCTCCCTCCCTGTACTGTGCTGTATGTAGTGTGTGCTCCCTCCCTGTACTGTGCTGTATGTAGTGTGTGCTCCCTCCCTCCCTGTGCTGTATGTAGTGTGTGTTCCCTCCCTGAATTGTGCTGTATGTAGTGTGTGCTCCCTCCCTGTATTGTGCTGTATGTAGTGTGTGCTCCCTCCCTGTACTGTGCTGTATGTAGTGTGTGCTCCCTCCCTGTACTGTGCTGTATGTAGTGTGTGTGTAGAGATGTGCCCTGGGGACAGCGCTGGGGCAGCTTGTCTGTCCCCAGCGCTGGGTGCGTGGCGGCGGCGGGTGTCCGGTGCAGGGATTACCCTTTTCCCTGCACCGGACCGGAGGCTGCGGAGGGCTTTGAATGTTGGCGCCCTCCGTGAGCCAATCGCGGCTCCCGGAGCGGCAGCCAATCAGAGAGGGACGCGGCGAGCCAATCGGCGCTCGCCGCGTCATAGGCCCCGCCCCCGGCGTCTGACGTCAGACGCCGGGCGGGAGCCGAAGGGACCGGCGCGCAGGAGCACGGAGAAGCAGGACGCCGGGAGAAGACGCCGCGCCGCGCCGAAGAGCGGTGAAGAGGTCCTGAGGCCGCGGAAGAGGCCAGAAGACGCCAGGCCCCTTGAAGAAGATGTCCAGCGGCGGCTGGACGCGGAGAAGAGGCGGAGGCGCCGCTGGCCAGGACGGGTCAGCGGCAGAAGAGGGTGCCGGAGACCCCCGTATTAGGTGAGGCCTCAGTGAGGCTATCCTTCCCCCTCCCCTTTTCCTCCCTCGACCACCAGGGACGGGCATTAGGCCCGAGGGCACAATTCGGGCACTAGGCCTGGGCGCAGATAGGAGATTGGGGGCCATTATTTGATTAGGTGGTTTGGGCAGTAGGCCCAAGCCACCCTCTCCCTGTGGCACCAGTTAGGCGGGCACTAGGCCCGGGGGCATATCAGGCAATAGGCCTGTGGGGCATTAGAGGGCATTAGGCCCTAGGGTATTTTGGCCAGCTAGGGATATCTAAAGGGGACGCTGGGTACTAGGCCCAGGTCACCCCGCGTGTGACAGGTTAGGCGGGCGCTAGGCCCGTGGGTGAAATCAAGCCTCCGGCCTGTGTGCAGCTAGGGGGCGCTAGGCCCAGTGAATAAGACCCCCGCGGTGAGTACAGGTGGCACTGGGCGCTAGGCCCAGGCCACCCTGAGGTATTTAGGTAGGCAGGCCTGAGGCCCACATAAGGGAAGGTACAGGAGGTGGGTAGGCCGTGCGGCGCCCACCCCCTTTCCAGAGGTAGGGATTTAAAGGGACAGCACCGTGTGATCTTGTATTCCGATATTGTGATGTAGGTTATTACCGTGCAGGGCAAAGTGTATGCGTTGTTTAAGTTGTGCTTAGTTGTGTTGCACCACCCACACGAGCTAGTTTGAGGGCTCTGTTTATGTAGCTAGTGTAGCGGACGCACACTAGGGTAGCTCTTGGCCCTGCACGGCTGTTTCTCTTTGCCTCCTTACAGGGACCTGTAAGTGGAGAAGATCGGAGTGCAAGACTTGTGACGGTGAGTAGCATCCGTGTACGTTTGTCCCTTGTCTGTCCCCGAGCGCCGGAGTCGGGATTGCTCACGGACGTGAGAATCCTTTTCATCACACTATGTGCGAGAGCGCGAGTGTGTGAAAGCTGGGTGGCTGAGGCTTTGTGCCAGTGATGACCTTTCACCCAACCGGTGAAGGTCGCGGTCATTCCTGGGGTATCCCCTGTTCCAGTGGAAGAAGGGTCGATACCCCCTTTAAGGTAAACTATTCTCTCCTCAGTTCGGTCGTCGGTCAGCTCCGAGAGGGAATCGCCGTGTCCGGATCCGACTGAAGATTTCCAGGTCCGTTGAAGGTTCCGGTACCTGAAGGTGAGAGAGAGCGACGCCTGGTGAGTACCGAATCTACACCTGCACGGCAGCAGGCACCACCACACGCAGCCGCACCTCTCACACTTGGCGTAGTCGGCAGGATCAGAGAGACCGGATCACGGACACAATGTGGAACGCCACCAAGAAGACCTCCCTGCGGATGGCTCCGGAACAGACTCACCCACGGACGCGTGCGGACCAGAGCGACTGGGTGACGGTGTCTGGGGCAGACCTCCTGAAGATAGTGCAGCGGTCGGTCCAGCATGGAAAAGAAGAGCGCCGGGAGAAGGGGCGCAAGAAGGCCGCTGTGACGCCCTGCAAGAGATGTCGGCAAACAGGGCACTTTGCCGACGAGTGTACGTGGCGAGAGACGTCCCCAAAGAAGGTGGTCCAGGAAGCGGACCGAAGACATCAGCAGGGCCAAGTGAAGAAGGAGTCCTGGTGTTTGCTCTGCAGAAACTACGGGCATGAGCACAACAGTTGTCCCTGGGACGAAGAGTTGAGCGAAGACGAGGTTGATCCCCGATGTGAAAGCTGTGGAGATCCCCGACATCGGCTCCTGGAATGTCCATGGACGGAAGACAGGACGGACTACGAGGCCACGGTGAAGCAGATGACGGAGTCTCGTCAGCAACTTTGGAACCGGGTGGCTGCAGAGCCTGTGTGTGCGCTTTGCGAGGCGAGAGGACATGCGCTTTCCGATTGTCCGTGGAATGAAGACCGGATGATTGCGGATGGTCGCGCCCAGAGATGGGAGGAGGAAACCAGGGAAATGGAGCGGAAGGCCTTGCTTGAAGTTAGTTCGCAGGTGCCCATTTCCTCTGAGCCGGAACCAACGGGTGAAGATTCCCCAGTGAAGGAGGTGGACCAGGAACCCGTCTTGGAGAAGGTGGCAGTGGCCCTCCCTTGTTGGAAGTGTCGGCGACCAGGACATGCGGCCAGTGAGTGCCCCTGGGAAGATGCTGCGGACCTACTCTGTCCCAAGAAAGTGACCCCAGTAAGGCAGAATCCTTTCCCGCATAAGGCGGAGGTGGACGACTGGGAGGTGAAGAGACCACGCTGCGAAGAAAAGCGTGAAGACCCAGTGACTGAGACGTCCGGAATCTCCCCGCGATGGAACCGTCCATGTCCAGGACGTGCGGAACAGATGTGTCCTGGGTACCAAGAGATGCCAGCAGAAACGAAGGAGTACGCTGAGGAAGTAAAGAATCCAGCGGAAGCGAAGGAGTACGCTGAGGAAACAGAGGTGCCAGCGGAAAGGACTAAGTACGCTGAGGAGGAAAATAGTACCCTATAGTCCAGGTATCGGTGGAGGAGGACTCGGACTACGGTGAGCTGTCCGCCGATGAATCCCTCCCAGAACAGATAGAGGACGACTCTGGCATCGGAAGCGCCGACGAGAGTGACTGGCAGGATCGGGTGGAGTCATGCTCCCAGTTGAATGCCCTCCGTGAAGAGGAGGAGATAGTCCTGGAGCAAGAGTACCTGCCGGGAGTGCCGAAATGGACGGACGTACGGGGACAGGATCGTGATGCTGTGGGAGGACCCGTTCCAGAGGAAGACACAGGACCTTTGGAGATGCCCCACGAGGAAATGCGACATATGGTGGCTGTTGCCCGGGAGGAAACGGATGCCCCGGAGGATTCCGCTGTTGGGTGGTGGTCGATACCACACCCGGAAGACAGGGACGAAGCCACAGACGATATCGGAGGTCGAGTGGGTGACTGTTGTCCCCGTGGAGGAAGATTCCCCTTGGTGGCCAACGTCGAGCGACCGTGAGGAGATGCCACTCCCCCAGAGGATCCGCCGATGGAGGTCAGGATGTAAGAGGAACCCGTAGCTGGAGGAGGAAGGGTGTGGGGTCACGGCCGGTCCAGGCTGGGCCCTCGAACACAACCTCGCCGGAGGGACCTCGGAATTCCCTGACCCGCGGACAATGAACGTCGTGTGGAAATTTGTAGGGACTACAAAGGAAAAAGGGGGGGGGGAAATGTAGAGATGTGCCCTGGGGACAGCGCTGGGGCAGCTTGTCTGTCCCCAGCGCTGGGTGCGTGGCGGCGGCGGGTGTCCGGTGCAGGGATTACCCTTTTCCCTGCACCGGACCGGAGGCTGCGGAGGGCTTTGAATGTTGGCGCCCTCCGGGAGCCAATCGCGGCTCCCAAAGCGGCAGCCAATCAGAGAGGGACGCGGCAAGCCAATCGGCGCTCGCCGCGTCATAGGCCCCGCCCCCGGCGTCTGACGTCAGACGCCGGGCGGGAGCCAAAGGGACCGGCGCGCAGGAGCGCGGAGAAGCAGGACGCCGGGAGAAGACGCCGCGCCGCGCCGAAGAGCAGTGAAGAGGTCCTGAGGCCGCGGAAGAGGCCAGAAGATGCCAGGCGCCTTGAAGAAGATGTCCAGTGGCGGCTGGACGCGGAGAAGAGGCGGAGGCGCCGCTGGCCAGGACGGGTCAGCGGCAGAAGAGGGTGCCGGAGACCCCCGTATTAGGTGAGGCCTCAGTGAGGCTATCCTTCCCCCTCCCCTTTTCCTCCCTCGACCACCAGGGACGGGCATTAGGCCCGAGGGCACAATTCGGGCACTAGGCCTGGGCGCAGATAGGAGATTGGGGGCCATTATTTGATTAGGTGGTTTGGGCAGTAGGCCCAAGCCACCCTCTCCCTGTGGCACCAGTTAGGCGGGCACTAGGCCCGGGGGCATATCAGGCAATAGGTCTGTGGGGCATTAGAGGGCATTAGGCCCTAGGGTATTTTGGCCAGCTAGGGATATCTAAAGGGGAGACTGGGTACTAGGCCCAGGTCACCCCGCGTGTGACAGGTTAGGCGGGCGCTAGGCCCGTGGGTGAAATCAAGCCTCCGGCCTGTGTGCAGCTAGGGGGCGCTAGGCCCAGTGAATAAGACCCCCGCGGTGAGTACAGGTGGCACTGGGCGCTAGGCCCAGGCCACCCTGAGGTATTTAGGTAGGCAGGCCTGAGGCCCACATAAGGGAAGGTACAGGAGGTGGGTAGGCCGTGCGGCGCCCACCCCCTTTCCAGAGGTAGGGATTTAAAGGGACAGCACCGTGTGATCTTGTATTCCGATATTGTGATGTAGGTTGTTACCGTGCAGGGCAAAGTGTATGCGTTGTTTAAGTTGTGCTTAGTTGTGTTGCACCACCCACACGAGCTAGTTTGAGGGCTCTGTTTATGTAGCTAGTGTAGCGGACGCACACTAGGGTAGTTCTTGGCCCTGCACGGCTGTTTCTCTTTGCCTCCTTACAGGGACCTGTAAGTGGAGAAGATCGGAGTGCAAGACTTGTGACGGTGAGTAGCATCCGTGTACGTTTGTCCCTTGTCTGTCCCCGAGCGCCGGAGTCGGGATTGCTCACGGACGTGAGAATCCTTTTCATCACACTACGTGCGAGAGCGCGAGTGTGTGAAAGCTGGGTGGCTGAGGCTTTGTGCCAGTGATGACCTTTCACCCAACCGGTGAAGGTCGCGGTCACCCCTGGGGTATCCCCTGTTCCAGTGGAAGAAGGGTCGATACCCCCTTTAAGGTAAACTATTCTCTCCTCAGTTCGGTCGTCGGTCATCTCCGAGAGGGAATCGCCGTGTCCGGATCCGACTGAAGATTTCCAGGTCCGTTGAAGGTTCCGGTACCTGAAGGTGAGAGAGAGCGGCGCCTGGTGAGTACCGAATCTACACCTGCACGGCAGCAGGCACCACCACACGCAGCCGCACCTCTCACATGTGCTCCCTCCCTGTACTGTGCTGTATGTAGTGTGTGCTCCCTCCCTCCCTGTGCTGTATGTAGTGTGTGTTCCCTCCCTGTACTGTGCTGTATGTAGCGTGTGCTCCCTCCCTGTACTGTGCTGTATGTAGTGTGTGCTCCCTCCCTGTATTGTGCTGTATGTAGTGTGTGTTCCCTCCCTGTACTGTGCTGTATGTAGTGTGTGCTCCCTCCCTCCCTGTGCTGTATGTAGTGTGTGTTCCCTCCCTGTACTGTGCTGTGTGTAGTGTGTGCTCCCCCTCCCTGTACTCAGTTGTGTCGAGAGAGGGGGGGAGAGGGTACAAATTACCCGATCCCAGGTCTGATGGAGGGGTGCAGTGAGGGTCCAGTAGGTGCCCAGGCCCCCTCCCCCTTACCTGGCAGCAGCAGCTGCAGTCCCCCTTACCTGGCAGCAGCAGCTGCAGCTCTTCTCCTCAGCCCAGCACACTCTGCTGTGTACTGGGCTGCAGTGTGGTCATGGAGGTGCTTTTTTTCTAAAAGTACATGACCACACCTCCTGTGATTAGGCCATGCCCCCTGAAAAGTACCTGGGCCCAGCCCGGCTCTCGACTGCCCTGCCTGTACTGTGCTGTATGTAGTATGTGCTCCCCCTCCCTGTACTTTGAAACATATAACATTAAAAAAAGGGATTTGTAGAATGAAAAATCAATAAAATCAGAAGTAGATTAAAGGCATGACTGCAGTGTCAGTAAACACTGAAAGTGGGCATATCAGTCTTTGTATATTCAGACGTACAGATGTGCATCAGGGAAGGGTATTGTAGCAGCATATGCATAAAGGGGGTCATTCCGAGTTGATCGCTCGCTGCCTCTGTTCGCAGTGCTGCGATCAGGTAAGAAAAAGACAAAACTGCGCATGCGCCGCAATGCGCACGCGCGTCGTACGGGTACAAAGAGCATCGTTGTTGTACAATGATTTTAGCGACAAATCTATTCGCACAGCCGATTTCAAGGAGATTGACATGAAGAGGGCGTTTGCGGGTGGCAACTGGTCGT
Source organism: Pseudophryne corroboree (assembly GCF_028390025.1). Taxonomy (NCBI): domain Eukaryota; kingdom Metazoa; phylum Chordata; class Amphibia; order Anura; family Myobatrachidae; genus Pseudophryne; species Pseudophryne corroboree. The sequence goes on along the minus strand of NC_086446.1, from coordinate 392,761,690 downwards.
TTTCTGAGTGTTTGAGAAAATGCAGGCATGTCCAGGCGTTTGCAGGGCGGGTATCTGAAAGTCAATTCCGAGACCTCCGTCACTAGAATCATCGCACAGGGTAAGTAACTACAGGGCTGGTCTTGTTTTGCACAAAATGTGTTCGTGTCACTCGGCTGCACATGCGATCACACACTTGCAAAGCGAAAATACACTGCCCCGTGGGTGGCAACAATGCGTTTGCACGGCTGCTAAAAGTAGCCAGCGAGCGATCAACTCGGAATGAGGGCCACAGTCACAGGTAAACATTAGCATAACGTAAAGCAAAGGAGGCCCCAACTGTGTCTATCTCAGAATCAGGACCTCTGAGGAGTGACCCCGCCTTCTTGACAGGCCCCTCCCCATCAACAGACTCTGCCCCCATCAGGGCTGCTTCCATAAATATGCCGGGCTGGTATTCGATCCCAATCCGCCCGTGGCGGCTACTATGCGGCCCAGAGCTGAGAGAGGCCACCTTCCCTGTCACAGTTACATATGTTATATATAGGGGTGTAGCTACCATAGGTACTGTGACTGCCTACCAGTGCAATGCCTCACCTACTGGTGTGACCTCCACCTCCTTTGACACGATCCTCCTGTTGGTGCTGTGACTGTCTACAAGTACAATGTCTTACCTACTGGTGTGATCTCCACCTCCTGTGACACGGTCCTCCTGTTGGTGCTGTGACTGTCTACAAGTACAATGTCTTACCTACTGGTGTGATCTCCACCTCCTGTGACACGATCCTCCTGTTGGTGCTGTGACTGTCTACAAGTACAATGTCTTACCTACTGGTGTGATCTCCACCTCCTATGACACGATCCTCCTGTTGGTGCTGTGACTGCCTACAAGTACAATGTCTTACCTACTGGTGTGATCTCCACCTCCTATGACACGATCCTCCTGCAGGTGCTGTGACTGCCTACCAGTGCAATACCTCACCTACTAGTGTGATCTCCACCTCCTGTGACATGATCCTCCTGCTGGTGCCGTGACTGCCTACCAGTGCAATGCCTCACCTACTGGTGTGATCTCCACCTCCTGTGACACGATCCCCCTGCTGTGACTGCCTACCAGTGTAATGCCTCACCTACTGGTGTGACCTCCACCTCCTGTGACACGATCCCCCTGCTGTGACTGCCTACCAGTGTAATGCCTCACCTATTGGTGTGACCTCCACCTCCTGTGACATGATCCTCCTGCAGGTGCTGTGACTGACTACCAGTGCAATGCCCCACCTACTGGTGAGATCTCCACCTCCTTTGACACGATCCTCCTGTTGGTGCTGTGACTGCCTACCAGTGCAATGCCCCACCTTCTGGTGTGATCTCTACCTCCTTTGACACAATCCTCCTGCTGGTGCTGTGAATGCATACCAGTGCAATGCCTCATCTACTGGTGTGATCTCAACCTCCTTTGACATGATCCTCCTGTTGGTGCTGTGACTGTCTACAAGTACAATGTCTTACCTACTGGTGTGATCTCCACCTCCTGTGACATGATCCTCCTGCAGGTGCTGTGACTGCCTACCAGTGCAATCAGGCCCGGTGCTACCCGCTCAGCAAAGGGATGCAGTGCAGGTAGGCGCCGGGCAGGAGAGGCGCCTTCACTGCTCTGCATCCCAGCTGAAGCGCCGTCCTGTCCCCCTCTGCTGCTGCTGCTGCGCCTGCCCTGTCACACTGACAGGCAGCTGCAGCAGCGCCGGCAGCATGAAGCCTTCTCCTTTCTCCCCTGTGACAGGGAGAGGAGTGTCAGTGATCGTTCGGACGAAAAGGGGCGGAGCTACACAGACTAAGGGGGCGGAGCTACACAGGATCATGCTATTGAAGATCTGGCCAGCACAACTGTGGTAAGTGGATGTGAAAAGAGTGAGAGAGAAAGTGTGTGTGTGTGTGTGTGTGTGTGTGTGTGTGTGTGTCTGGGTATGTGTATATATGTGTGTGTTTGTATTTATGTATATACTGTATTTATGTATGTGTGTATCTGTATGCAGAGTGACAATACTAAATTCTTTTGTCGTATAAACAACCCTTAATGAAGTCTAAGAACACTGTACGCTGTTTACTTAAGAAGTACCGGAAGGGTACGCCAGTTGCGTAGCGATCGCTCAGCCGTAGGCGAGACGCTCAAGCGTCACGTTCGCTCACGGCCCAGTGATCACAGGACAGCACGTTGTTGGCTATGACTAGAGTAATGATTCGCTATGGCGTAGCGTACGCTCGAGACCACGAGGAGATCACCAGCGGTGCAGACGCTCACAACGCTATTCCTTTATGTCTAAAACATTTATCAATGAAATACACAGAATACCTTAATGTGAATACAGGGTGATTGTGCAACTTTGTGTAACCTAACTAACTACAAAGCTGCTTGAGCGTCACCGACGCTCAAGTGAACACTTAAAACTATAGAAAATACACAGATACTGGTTTAGGGTCCAAAGCCTATTAACTGTATTATATCTAATATACTCGTAAAAAGAATAACAGTACAAATGATACACTACAATATAACAGAGACTTCCTAACCAAAATACAATACTATCTAATACAATACAATACTAGTCTAGGGGAGATGTGAGAGAAAAGAGAAGGGAGAGAGAGAAATGGAGAGAGATGAGAGAAATTGGCTCACAGTAAGACAATGATCACGGAGAGAAAACTTACGCACAAGGGGAAACGATCGCATGCGCCTGGACATCCAGCACCCGATTTTCAGCAATGAGAACCGTTGAAGAGTGAGAGCTGGATGTGGTCGGCCTGCCTATTTATGCCCCACACACAATGCAATCCAATGGTCCCTACAATCTTGTCGTCCATTGGACACAGGAATTCGGCTTCGCATCATAACAAAAGGTCATAGGTTGATTCATACAGGTGGGCTGTGACGATTTCCAACAGCTCAGGTGGGTGGGAAACTGGGTTTCCCGCCGCATACCTGAGTATGAGTAAATAATAGAAATGGACATAAACTTCTTATGTCCATAACTATCCGCACGAGCGATTAATACGCTCCAAACCAACACCGGAATATTGTTAATTAAATACTCTTCCGATGGGTACCAAACACTGCTATATGATTCCTGTTAGACCCTTCGTACCATACAAAGAGGGATTCCTCCGTTCAGGGACGTTCTATGTTAACTAAACTTTCAGAAACCATTAAAGGGATCATGATCTATAAACTACATTAATTATGAAAATGTGTAACGAATGAGTCGCACGCTACGACTACATAAACTCTACCGTAAATACGCATACCGTGCGCCCGCGGGTGCACGCTATTGCGGGTATGCGCCTTCACGGGAGAGCGTACGCATGCGCAGCGCGGACCAGCGTGAGGTGCAAATATGGCAGCATGTATAGAGATATTTTTCTGACTTTGACAGTCCACCCTTTGGCAGTCAATAATAACTGCCACCTTCTAAAACATTTCAAAAGGAGAAAAATATATGTCAGGGGTTAATTCATTTCCATGGTTGGGTAGGGGAGGAGAGAGGAGTAGGTGTGAAGAGGGTATGACCTAGTGAGATAGCAGAAGCATGTGTGTATAAGTCCATGTTTGGGGGGGTCATGTATCATCGTGCCGTACGTGTTGTAAATCAAGCTTCGAGGTATTGCGAAGTATACATTTGAATTCCTTCTTATCCTGTGGTACAGGTCTGTGGATGGGCTGTCAAACTTTACCGAGCTCTTTTCGGATTTTTGAACAAAATGGGGAGCACATTTTAGTTGATGATACATGAATGGGGGAATATGTGATTGTTGATATCTGTGCCTGTATTCCCTATACTATGTGTGTTATTACCTGAGGGTTGTAGAGATGAAGATGAAGAACACTTATGGAAAATGCAATGATATTCTATGTCAGGTAAATGTACATCTGTCGTCGAAGTTTTGTTCGGTATCAGTTGAAAGTCGTCTTCTTTGCGCTGTTTTGCTCCTTAGGCATGAGCAACAAGCTTTGTCAGTGCCATCAGATTTACAAAGAATGTTGGGCTAGCGTGAGTTTAAAAATACTAGGGAAACTGGGGATCCATGGCAAAGTTCATCAAGTGTCCATTTCTCAAGTGGTCAAAACTCTTTCTTTGGTCCATCCGTTGTCTGTATAGCGTCTCGTCAACTTCCTCGTCCAAGGGGGTCTTGTTATCTTGGAGAAAAGCAGAAAAACAGGTGAAAGAAACGGACCGTATAATCGCATTTTCATCACATCCTGGTTTCTATCATTGGGTCATAAATCAAATCCAGGTTAATTGCGGTTTCCTCACTCCTCAAGCTCATCACTTTTGTACTTTGTTTGCACCTCATTAAAGCCTGCCCGCATCTAAATATCAATCCAATGGATATAACAACACCCAAGATACATAGTAGAAACTTTCCAACATCCATTATGACTCCTTGAGCCCAGTCTCCTAAACCGGAGAACCAATTTCGCGGGTTCAACCATGACACCCAACCAGTCAGCTCATTACCTACAGCAGCAAGGGTGAGATTGTGTTTTCGACGAAATTCCCACTTCAATTGGAGAATGTCGTCCATCTTTTGGTCTATGACCTCTACCGGATCCTCGGTGCTATTTGTGATATACGTGCAACACTTTATGCCGTACTGTGTTGCCAATGTAACACAATATCCGCCTGTTACTGCTGTAAGATAATTAAGAACCATTCTATGCTGTACCAGTTCTGTTTTATAAGCTTGGAGTTCTCTTCCAGTGTATCTAAACGTGTCATCATACATTTCAGTGATATTATCTAACAAATTGGCGAGTGCGGAAATGTATCTATAATTCATCACTCCTCGAGCGGTGCGAGTGAAATCTAACGCTACCAGAACCTGAATCCCGGTGGATTCATGGATAAGATCAGAGGCCGGATGCTCTAACCTTTCTGACAGTTGTCTTTTAACTCGGTGCTCGTAATGAGTGTGAGTATAAGGAGCTTGGGCACCACGGTGTATGTCCTTCATTTTGTCATGTGTTACAGTCATCACTTCAGGCAATACTTTTCCAATATAACACAATCCTTCAGAGTTTGGGGCAAGCCACTTGTACGCCTTTCTCCCGCATATGAAATATGCATCATCGGGGAGAACATATGGGACGGAGAAGGACATTACCATGTTACACACCTTCCAGGTGAACTCTCCTGACCCTAATTCTTCCATCTGCTTAATGCACGTATCAGTTTGTACGATATGTGCACAGTATCCTGGTGATACCTCTCCAACTCTAGTAATCCTATTTCCTAAGGTATATCGATACCGGAAAGATTTTCCTCTACTGGCTATGTGGCGTACAAGCTCTGTATCTGTAGGCATTCTATCTGCTCTATGCGAAAAGGTCATGGTAAGGTTGCTCCATGACACTTCCCAATTTCCCGGCTTACGGGGATTGGAGATATTAAAACATAAGAGGGACCTATCCACATGGTATTGGTGGAGCTTCAAACTAGGAGGGCTGGAGATGTTAAACCTCCGGTCCACCGGTCTCCCACCACTTAGCTCAAGTACCTCCCCTAACGTTAAAGGAAATGGTACTAGCCCTGATTTGCTATGACCCTGAGGTACTTGAGAGCATACCCAACAATCTGTTTGGTTTAGTACGTTACCCACTAAGGAGTGATAGTCACTCAATGGATGCCGGTCCATATGGATATTAAAACTGGATTGGCATTTCTTTATGCATCCATCTTCAATCAAATTGTCACAAAGCCTACAGATACAGTTTTCTTCAGCTAACAATCCATCACAATTTCTTCTATCGGATCGTTTTCTGATACTCGCCTTTGCTTGTTGGTTTGGTTGATCTTGGAAAACTACGCCTCCATCATCATAATCGGAACTCATTCCAGAACCTCTCTCGACCTCTATGGTACTCTCGCCGGAACAGACTGCTCTGGTCAACATCATGGTTAACATCAAAATCCGGATCACAGTCTCTTGGGGCAAGTCCATCTTTGAGGAGAAAATAGAGAAGAATGAGAAGGGGGAAAAAGAAATTTTAAGGAAGAGGGGATGGGAAGTGGAGAAAAACAATAAAAGGGAGAGGGGAGTCGACAACTGCTTTCGGTCTTCAAGGCTCAGGTGCTGCCTCAGTCCTCCTGGAACAGACACTCCAGTGATACAACCTCTACCGTCTGTTCCTTATCACGGGACTTCTCTGGATCAGCAACCTTCTTGCAGTGGGATGAATGGACCCAAGTCTCTCTCTCAGCAACCTTCAATGCTGTGGTGCTAGTCAATAAGACCTGGTATGGTCCTTCCCATCTATCAATAAGACAACCTGAGCGTAGAAAATTTCGTATCATTACATAATCCCCAGGTTCAATGTCATGACAATTACTACCTGGTAAATCAGGAACCACCAACTTCAGATTATCATTTTGATTCCTCAACTGCTTACTCATGTTAATCAAGTATTTTACAGTTACTTCATTGTTACATTTCAAATCATCCTGAGGGTTAATCATGACATGCGGTTGTCGACCAAACAAGATTTCAAAAGGGGACAGATTAAGAGGGGACCTGGGAGTGGTTCTGATGCTATACAAAACAATGGGTAAAGCTTCTGGCCACGTCAATCCTGTCTCTGCCATTACTTTACTCAATTTATTTTTAATAGTGCTGTTCACTCTTTCGACCTTCGCACTCGCCTGTGGACGGTACGGAGTGTGCAGCTTGCTATCAATTCCCATCAACTTACACATTCCTTGAAAGACATCACCGGTAAAATGGGTACCCCTATCACTTTCAATGATTCTAGGGATACCATATCTACATACAAATTCCTGCACAATTTTCTTAGCTGTAAACATAGCGGTATTTGTGGCTGCTGGAAAAGCTTCGACCCAATTCGAGAAAACATCTATACAGACAAGTACATATTTCAAATTTCGACATGGGGGTAATTGAATGAAGTCAATTTGTATTACCTGAAAAGGGCCGCCGGCAGGTGGGATATGGGATGGTTCTGTAGGTATTGCCTTTCCAATATTCTTTCTCAGACAGGTAAGGCATGACATTGCTCTTTTACTCGCATGAGAGGAGAATCCTGGGGCGCACCAGTATGCTCTTACCAATTTGCACATCCCCTCCTTGCCTAGATGAGTCAGCCCGTGAGCTGCTTCAGCCAGACATGGAAGATATGCTCTGGGGGCCACTGGTTTACCATGTCCATCCGTCCAGAGCCCTGAGGACTCCTGGCCATATCCCTTTGCCTTCCAGACTGCTCTTTCCTGTGTGGAACACAAATTCTGCATCTCACACAACTTCTGTGTGTTGATGGTATTAAATACCATCAGTTGTGTGGTGTCTGTCTGTATGGGGGTAGCAGCTGCAAGCTTTGCGGCTTCGTCTGCTCGGCTGTTACCAAGGGATACTGGGTCTTGACTATATGTGTGTGCTTTACATTTGATAACAGCCACTCTGTCGGGTTCCTGTATCGCTGTTAGAAGCCTTTTTATATAAGCTGCATGCGCTATCGGTGTACCAGCTGCCGTCATGAAATTTCTGAGGCGCCATAGGGCTCCGAAATCATGTACTACCCCGAAGGCGTATCTAGAATCGGTGTAGATATTGGCTGACTTACCCTTAGCCAATTCACATGCTCTGGTTAGGGCGACCAGTTCAGCAACCTGGGCTGAGTGAGGTGGACCTAGCGGTTCCGCTTCTATGGTGTCTTGGTCATCTACGACTGCGTATCCAGTACACAAGTCTCCCGAGTCTGACTGTCTATGACAACTACCGTCCGTGTAGAACGTGAGTTCTGCATCTTCCAGTGGATTGTCACTGATGTCAGGCCTTGCGGTAAAATTTTGGGTCAAATATTCCATACAATCATGTGTATCTTCCTTTGTATTAAATCCTCCTTCCCCATCACTCTCACCTTCCACCCTTTGTGTCTGACCAGGCACACCTGGGAGAAATGTTGCAGGATTTAATGCGCTGCATCTCCTTATGGTGATGTTTACTGGGGCCATTAATGCCAATTCCCATCTTGTAAACCTTGCTGATGAGACGTGTCTGGTTTGGGCAGAATTCAATAAGGCAGATACCGCATGTGGTGTATGGATTGTGAGGCTGTGGCCTAGCACGACATCTTCGCTTTTTGTCACTAGCAATGCTATCGCCGCAACGCTACGCAAGCATGTGGGGAGGGATCGCGCTACCGTGTCTAGCTGAGCGCTGTAGTATGCAACTGGCCTGCTGGCATCACCGTGTTTTTGGGTTAGTACACCTGCTGCGCAACCAGCACTTTCTGTTCCGTATAGTTCAAAGGGTTTCCCATAGTCTGGCATACCTAGTGCTGGCGCCTGCGTTAGGCACTGTTTGAGTCTCTCAAATGCTGTTTCGGATTCGTCAGTATGCGAGATCCTATCAGGTTTGTTTGAGGAGACCATTTCCTGCAGAGGTAACGCCAATATGGAAAACCCTGGGATCCAATTACGGCAATACCCACACATTCCTAAAAACGTCCTGATCTGTTGCTGGGTTTGTGGCAGTGTCATGTCTCTAATGGCTTGGATTCTATCAGCGGTCAGGTGTCTCAGTCCTTGTGTTAGACAGTGTCCCAAATATTTTACCTTAGTTTGGCATAATTGCAACTTGTCTTTGGAAACCTTGTGACCTGTGTCTGAAAGATGAAACAGGAGCTGTTTCGTATCCTTCAGAGAGGCTTCCAGTGAATCTGAACACAGCAGTAAATCGTCCACGTACTGTATCAATACTGATCCACTCTCTGGTTGGAAAGACTGTAAACAATCATGCAAAGCCTGAGAAAATATACTTGGACTATCTATGAAACCTTGGGGTAACCGAGTCCATGTGTATTGGACTCCTCTGTATGTGAATGCAAACAAATATTGGCTGTCAGGATGCAGAGGTACCGAAAAGAAAGCGGAGCAGAGGTCAATAACAGTGAAAAATTTGGCAGTGGGAGGAATTTGCATTAGGATGACAGCTGGATTAGGCACTACGGGGAACTGACTCTCAACTATTTTGTTAATCCCCCTTAGATCCTGCACTAACCTGTAACCCCTCCCCCCACTCTTTTTAACAGGGAAGATGGGACTATTTGCTGTGCTGGACGTTCTTACCAGAATGCCCTGTTGCAGCAAGCGCTCTATTACTGGGAAAACTCCTAACTCCACCTCTGGCTTCAGAGGATACTGTGGGATTTTTGGAGCTATCCTACCATCTTTTACTTGTACAACTACTGGAGCTACGTTTGCCATTAATCCAGTGTCCTGTCCATCTTTTGTCCAAAGTGACTCTGGTATCTGAGATGTCATCTCTTCTACTTGGGATGGATTCCTATTTGTCATAATGGAATGTGACATTAATTTTGATGGGGAGTCTAACATGTCTCGTACCTCCTGAGCGTGATTCTCAGGAATGTCCAAGAATACACCTTCAGGAGTACAATAAATGACGCAACCCATTTTACATAGTAAGTCTCTACCCAGGAGATTAGTTGGTGCAGATGCAGCCAGCAAAAAGGAATGCTTGGTATGCAAAGGCCCTATTGTAATCTCGGCTGGTTTGCTAACAGGGTAGTGCTGGACTACTCCTGTTACTCCCATGGCTGGAATTGTCCTACCAGTGGTTCTCATGCCCACTGTCGAATTTATCACTGACTTGGCCGCCCCTGTGTCTACAAGAAAGTTTAAAGTTTTACCAGCTACATTGATTGCGATCTCTGGTTCACTTCCAAGACTGGCAATCAATTTTACTGGCTGCAGATTACAGGTATGGCCACACCCCTATTGGGTATGGTGACCTCCCTGTATCCCGCTGGCAGCGACTACTTGTGAGGGGGTTAGCTGGGAACTACCAGAGGCATGCCAATCCCTGTTCGGGGGGTATCTTTTTGTTTCCCCTGTATGTGGCTCATAACTCCGCCTCTGTGGATCCTGATCCCAATGTCTTGTGTTGTGTCGTTGTCTAGGGGGTTGGTATGATTTTGGTACATTTCTTACTCTACATTCTCGTGCATAGTGTCCCGGTCTGTTACAGGAATAACAAGTTATTACAGTTGACTTACTTACAGGATTCGATGGTACATACGCAGGCTGTTTTGTGGTCAGCGCCTGTATACTTACTGACATTAACTTATCACTTTGCGACTCTCTGTGCCTGGTGATGTTTCTGTCGTGATCAATAGCAGCCTCTCTCAAGGTGGACACTGACAGACCTCGCCAACATGGTTGCGTAGTCTGTACCCTAGCCTTTAATGTTTCCTTTAAACCATCCATCAGTACAGATACTGCTACTTCTTGATGGTTTGGGTTGGTCCTAATGTCTTCTATACCAGTGTATTTTGCCATTTCTAATAGTGCCCGGTGAAAATATTTTGTTGCCGTTTCGGACTCCTTTTGCTTAATGGAAAATATTTTATTCCATTTAGCAACGGCTGGGAAATACTCTTTTAGCTGCAAATTTATCCTTTTCACATTATCCTTGTCGTACACATCGGTAAGTGGTATATCTTTGTCTAGTCCACAATCAGCCAAGAATTGAACTGAGTCGACATTGGAAGGTAAGCAAGCTCTTAGCACTATCTGCCAATCCTTATTATTGGGCTCTAAAGTGTTTCCTAGATCCCTGATGTATTTTTGGCTTGCCACCAAATCTTTTCTGGGGTCTGGGAATTCAGACACGATAGTCCTCAATTCCATTCTAGTAAACGGGCAATACATGGCAATGTTCCTAACGGGTGTGGCTCCTGATGCATCCGTTTTCCCATTGGGAACTACTATCACCTTAACTGGATTAACTCTAACAACTTCATTCTGTGTAGATTCTACAGCTTGTGGTGAAATTGTTTCAGTGTAATGCATGGTGCCGTACTTACCCGTTGACACGACCTCACCTATCCCTCCGCTAGGGGCCTTCGCTAATCTCGTAGGTGTTGCTGTGCCTACTGTGGTCTCTGCTATAGTGGCTGCGAGAGAGAGAGCTGAAATTGTTGCCGAATCGTCTTCTTGATCACACTCCTGGGGAAGGTTCAAAACAGGGTACAACTTGCACGGGTTAATAATTGCATGAGTTACTTGGTTAACATCATTAACATTTACAGGGTTACTAAGTGTTTGTGTTTTACAACCCAGTGCGTTTCTCTCCGCAATCAACTTCTCTCCTGCTATATATGGTGGTGGCGGGGCTGTTGCAATCAATTTTCTGTTAGGACCAGCCCCCGCCGCCAGAGCCAAACCTCTCTGTATCTCACCTTCCTGGTGCCATAACTGTAAATAATCATGATGCTGGATTCGTCTCTTTGTTGATTTTATGAGACATATCCTCCTCCTTAAATTTTGTAACACTTCTGTGCTGAAGCTACCTATTCTTGGGAATTTGTCCCTGTCTTGTACAGTCATTCTCTCCCATTCATCACATAAAACCTCTGTGTGACTTCCGTATTTTTCACACATGATGTACCTTGCCGACCCTACTGGTCGGTTCTCTGAATCAACCCGAACCGAGGTTGATCACCCCCTACCTGAACAATTGGCCCCCATAATCTGCAGGTGTTGCTTACTACTCCTGTGATCTTTATATCACGGTCTTCAGCGAACCCTTACAGCAAACCAAATTATTCACAATAGGCCGGCAGTGGCGGTTTACCGAGTACCCCACTCACTCGCCCACCTCGACCAATACGACCTGATCACACCGATATGGTGCTGGCGTACTCGATACAGGGCCCCTATGGAACCTTCGGTTTACTGGAACATATGAGGGTTACCCGCAGGACACTTACTCTTTCCAGTAAAGGTGGGGTTGTTAGATAGTTCCTGAGTGACCAGCGAACTTCCCTTCCAAAAATAAAAAATTACACAAATCACGTCAGAATGTACAAATAGCGTTTGTGACCACTTTACTCTAATGGTATTAGGTCAGATTACTAACTACTGCACACAATTACGTGCGGTACAATCGTTCAGTACATAAGCACTACTTGTCATGTACTGAAAGATCAATGGAATCGAAAATTTCGGCTGCGAATTCCTTCAGCATGAGCTTGTATGGCCTATATGGGTTCTGCACCAACACCCCAGGCGTTGTGCCTCTTGTACCTTTATAGCGGACCTCTTTGTCTATTTCACCTGTTACCTTATGACCTCCTGGTCTGTTACCTTATGACCTCCTGGTCTGTTACCTTATGACCTCCTGGTCTGTTACCTTATGGTCCGCTATACTCTAATGCTCAAATATTATTTAACCAGGGATGCCTCCCTAGCCACCGTATATGTCACTTACACGTATGTTCCTTGACGAGTACCCGACTTTCCTTTTGGTTCAACCTCTAAGTTATATAAACTTATGTGATAAAAACACACTCACTCAACACATGTACACTTTGTTTCTATATCTATTTCTGCGCAGAAATTTTCTTCAGCCCAGCTGTGTTACCAATTAGGAGCAGGATCTGTTAAACTAAATTTCAGATTTTTTTTTTCTTTTTTTTTCAAAAATAGATTTGCGTTATTTACCGCGTCGCGTTATTTATCGCCTTTGCGTTAATTATCGCTTTTGCGCTAAAATCCAACTTTTTCGTGACTTGAGCTACGTGGGCGTAACCGGACGCTACGTTGCGTAATGTACGCTGCGTGCGTCTGCCTTTGGATTGCGTACGCTAGTCTTTGTTAGAGACACGTGTACGCAAAACAAAGATCCACCGTAACACAATTTCTACTTTTATCAATGTAGATGATCCCTGATCATCTACCGCACACCACACTGGCTGCCTTATCTCCTAGACAAGCCGTGTGTTGGTCTATACTTTAACTATTACCTCTACTATGAAATAACAGCAAATCTCTTTTTGCACTTTCTATCAACTATAAAATTTGGCAAACAGGAATAGTGATATACGAAATTGAAAAAGAAATGTAGATATATATGTATGCGTGCGTGTATACGCAAGACAGAAGAAAAATAAACAGTTTTAAAAGACACAAGCGTTTTGTTCTTACTTCCGGTTCCCGGATTCCTTCAGCACTCTTTATCTAAGTGAAGCAGACGCTTATCCCGTCAGCACTGCGAGACAACCTCCCACCCTTTGCTGGAGGATAATGTCTGCTGATCTACCTAGTGCAGATATGAGAAGGACAGGACGAGTCCCCAATTGACAATACTAATTTCTTTTGTCGTATAAACAACCCTTAATGAAGTCTAAGAACACTGTACGCTGTTTACTTAAGAAGTACCGGAAGGGTACGCCAGTTGCGTAGCGATCGCTCAGCCGTAGGCGAGACGCTCAAGCGTCACGTTCGCTCACGGCCCAGTGATCACAGGACAGCACGTTGTTGGCTATGACTAGAGTAATGATTCGCTATGGCGTAGCGTACGCTCGAGACCACGAGGAGATCACCAGCGGCGCAGACGCTCACAACGCTATTCCTTTATGTCTAAAACATTTATCAATGAAATACACAGAATACCTTAATGTGAATACAGGGTGATTGTGCAACTTTGTGTAACCTAACTAACTACAAAGCTGCTTGAGCGTCACCGACGCTCAAGTGAACACTTAAAACTATAGAAAATACACAGATACTGGTTTAGGGTCCAAAGCCTATTAACTGTATTATATCTAATATACTCGTAAAAAGAATAACAGTACAAATGATACACTACAATATAACAGAGACTTCCTAACCAAAATACAATACTATCTAATACAATACAATACTAGTCTAGGGGAGATGTGAGAGAAAAGAGAAGGGAGAGAGAGAAATGGAGAGAGATGAGAGAAATTGGCTCACAGTAAGACAATGATCACGGAGAGAAAACTTACGCACAAGGGGAAACGATCGCATGCGCCTGGACATCCAGCACCCGATTTTCAGCAATGAGAACCGTTGAAGAGTGAGAGCTGGATGTGGTCGGCCTGCCTATTTATGCCCCACACACAATGCAATCCAATGGTCCCTACAATCTTGTCGTCCATTGGACACAGGAATTCGGCTTCGCATCATAACAAAAGGTCATAGGTTGATTCATACAGGTGGGCTGTGACGATTTCCAACAGCTCAGGTGGGTGGGAAACTGGGTTTCCCGCCGCATACCTGAGTATGAGTAAATAATAGAAATGGACATAAACTTCTTATGTCCATAACTATCCGCACGAGCGATTAATACGCTCCAAACCAACACCGGAATATTGTTAATTAAATACTCTTCCGATGGGTACCAAACACTGCTATATGATTCCTGTTAGACCCTTCGTACCATACAAAGAGGGATTCCTCCGTTCAGGGACGTTCTATGTTAACTAAACTTTCAGAAACCATTAAAGGGATCATGATCTATAAACTACATTAATTATGAAAATGTGTAACGAATGAGTCGCACGCTACGACTACATAAACTCTACCGTAAATACGCATACCGTGCGCCCGCGGGTGCACGCTATTGCGGGTATGCGCCTTCACGGGAGAGCGTACGCATGCGCAGCGCGGACCAGCGTGAGGTGCAAATATGGCAGCATGTATAGAGATATTTTTCTGACTTTGACAAGAGCCGTAATGTGTAAAAAGGGGACGCTGTCTGCCGTAATGTGTAGTAAGGGGGATGCTGTCTGCCGTGATGTGTAAAAAGGGGACGCTGTCTGCCGTAATGTGTAAAAAGGGAAATCTGTCCGCCGTAATGTGTAATAAGGGGGACACTGTCTGCCGTAATGTGTAAAAACGAACTCTGTCTGCCGTAACGTGTAAAAAGGGGACGCTGTCTGCCGTAATGTGTAAAAAGGGAAATCTGTCCGCCGTAATGTGTAAAAGGGGCTCTACCTTGTGTAGTGGCGCTGCTGTGCGGCGTAGTTTGAATAATGGAGACTACTATCATATGTAATATGAATTGGTATTATTTTGTGGCCACACCCCTTCCCCATGAAGCCACGCCCCTAATTTTTTTGCGCACGCCTGCGGCGCGCAGTGCCCCTGTTCTACATGCAGGGAGGCCGCCAATGCACTCTCTTGCACACAGCGCTAAAATGTCTAGTTACGGCACTGTCTGTGTGTAGGGCCGTAACTAGCGCTGCACAGGGTGTGTATGGGCAGAGAGTTCACATCCATAAGCTTACACGGATCTCCTGCAGCTCAGGGTCCCAAGAGGCCATGGTAACCCTCCGGCCCTGCATGTAAAGTATGGGAGGGCGCAAATTTATATTTTGCAGGAGGGCGCCGAACACCCTAGCAACGGCTCTGAGTGCAATACCTCACCTACTAGTGTGATCTCCACCTCCTGTGACACGATCCTCCTGTTGGTGCTGTGACTGCCTACCAGTGTAATGCCCCACCTACTGGTGTGATCTCCACCTCCTGTGACACGATCCTACTGCTGGTGCTGTGACTGCCTACCAGTGTAATGCCCCACCTACTGGTGTGATCTACACCTCCTGTGACATGATCCTCCTGCAGGTGCTGTGACTGCCTACCAGTGCAATGCCTCACCTACTGGTGAGATCTCCACCTCCTTTGACACGATCCTCCTGTTGGTGCTGTGACTGCCTACCAGTGCAATGCCTCACCTACTGGTGTGATCTCCACCTCCTTTGACACGATCCTCCTGCTGGTGCTGTGAATGCATACCAGTGCAATGCCCCACCTACTGGTGTGATCTCCACCTCCTTTGACATGATCCTCCTGTTGATGCTGTGACTGACTACCAGTACAATGCCTCATCTACTGGTGTGATCTCCACCTCCTGTGACATGATCCTCCTGTTGATGCTGTGACTGACTACCAGTACAATGCCTCATCTACTGGTGTGATCTCCACCTCCTGTGACATGATCCTCCTGCAGGTGCCGTGACTGCCTACCAGTGCAATGCCTCATCTACTGGGGTGATCTCCACCTCCTGTGACAAGATCCTCCTGCTGGTGCTGGGACTACCTACCAGTACAATACCTCAGCTACTGGTGTGATCTTCACCTCCTGTGACACGATCCTACTGCTGGTGCTGTGACTGCCTACCAGTGCAATGCCCCAACTACCGATGTGATCTCCACCTCCTGTGACACGATCCTACTGCTGGTGCTGTGACTGCCTACCATGCTGCATTAGCCTTGCTTACTACCACTGTGGGTAATGCTAACAAATTGCTTAAGCCCAATTTGTGTTGGGCCCCGCTTCTAGCTGACTTACTCCAACCTACATGAGGCCACTTTTCATATATTTTCAGGGCCAGTTTACGTTCCCAATCCACCCCTGTCTTGCATGGAAGAAATGAGAATTATAAATCAATGTAAATGTACCAGGAGGTATTGACAAGCCTTTATAACATTATCTTATACTGTGAATTTCTTACCCTGTTTCCAAGACAATTAATTAATTTAACTTGTTAATTAAGTGAAAGGAAGACATGATATTTTCCGGGAGATGTATCAAGCCGTGGAGAGAGATAAAGTTGAGTATTTTCACAAATCAAATGAAGCTTCTATCTACAGGTATCATTTCATGTACTGTGCTAGATAAGTGACAGAAAATGATTGGGTGGTTTGGACATCTGCACTTTATCTCTCTCCAAGGCTTGATACATCTCCCCAAGAGAGCTGCATATAAAATATATGTCTAGCTGCTATACACCAGGCCAGGAGCACCAGCAGGACAGTAGAGTAACAGTCATATCAGTAATAATTTGCGGACCCTGGGGGTCATTCCGAGTTGTTCGCTAGCTGTTTTCGGTCGCAGCGCAGCGTTCAGGCAAAAAAGCGGCACTTCTGCGCATGCGTATGCGGCGCAATGAGCATGCGCGATGTTCTTTCACAACGGCCGATGCAGTTTCACACAAGGTCTAGGGAAGCATTTCAGTCACACTGCTGGCCGCAGAGTGATTGACAGGAAGTGGGCATTTCTGGGTGTCAACTGACCGTTTTCAGCGAGTGTTCGGAAAAACGCAGGCGTGCCAGGAAAAATGCAGACGTGGTTGGGCGAATGCAGGGCATGATCGTGACGTCAAAACAGGAACTAAATAGTCTGAAGTGATCGCAAGCGCTGAGTAGGTCTGGAGATGCTCTGAAACAGCACAATTGTTTTTGGTAGCCGCGCTGCGATCCTTTCGTTCGCACTTCTGCTAAGCTAAAATACACTCCCAGAGGGTGGCGGCTTAGCGTTTGCACGACTGCTACAAACTGCTAGCGAGCGAATAACTCGGAATGACCACTCCTGTGAAATTAGCATTCAGTAAAGACGGGAGACTCAGTCAATGAATACATAAAACATTTTTTAGTTTATGTTAAAATATAAAAGGTTTATTAAGTGGAATATTTAATAAATAATATTTGTGAGACATCTCCAAAAACAGTCAGTTTTGGGGGCTGCCCACAAATATTAACCAGCCCCTGAATGTATGTATTGGGGACTGCAATGGATATTTGAGATATCTACCGCGTTCCTCCTATTTTGAACACAAAAGCAGCCACCAAAAGTTTCTATGGCAGATGGTAAACTGTGAAACTCACCAAGCTCCAGAATGCAAAGCATTTCTGAGCTTGGCCCGGCAGCTAATGCCATTTCTAAATGGCTTTTGTAGCCTGTCGGCTACATTATGCAATAATTCCCAGGAGAAGGATCCTTGGGATCCCTCTGCATTACTGTCTGCTCTCACATACGCAGTCTGACGATTGCACGTGTAAACTAGCGCAGTCGGGGTCTAAACCCAGAAGTAAAGTGATCGCATTAGCAATTATTTTACTTCTTATACATTGCAGGGATGGGCATGAGATTGGTACTCATTATGGCATAAAAGCTACACCTCTGGACTCATGAAGAGTCATCCTTCAGCACTCAGGAGAGGAAAAACCCCCTTGGGGGGAAACCTCTGGGGAACCATGGCCTCAGGATCGCCCTTCCCTCTGGGCATTAAGAGGTGTACTAATAGAGGGGTCAGTATGCTATCCTAGCGCACGGGATCCTGGTGGTTGTCATACCAATGCCGGGATCCCAGTACAGAAAAGACAGACAGGGGTGAGTAAGGGGTGTTCTCCCGTCTCCCCACCCCCCTAACCCTGCCTGTCCGCAATCGAACCCTAACATCCCCCCTTTGTGCCAAACCCTCCTGCGAAGGTGCCTAATCCTAACCGCCGTCCCTGCTGCCTAAACCTAACCCTCCCTTCCCCGTAGCCTAACCACTCCTGGGGGTGCCTAACCCACCCTACCCACAGCCTAACTCTAACTTCCCCCCACCCGCAGCCTAATCCTAACCCCCTGCCTGATGCCTAAACCTAACCCCCCACCTGATGCCTAAACCTAACCCTCCCTTCCCCGCAGCCTAACCACCCCTGGGGGTGCCTAACCCTAACCCACCCTACCCGCTGCCTAACGCTAACCTCCTCCCACAAGCAGCCTAAACCTAACCCAGCACCTTATGCCTAAACCTAGCCCCCTGCCTGATGCCTAAACCTAACCCTCCCTCCCCCGCAGCCTAACCACCCCCAGGGGTGCCTAACCCTAACCCACCCTACCCGCAGCCTACCCCTAACCTCCCCCCACCCACAGCCTAAACTTAACCCCACTACCTTATGCCTAAACCTAATCCCCCCGCCTACACCTAACCCTCCCTCCCCCGCAGCCTAACCGTCCCCGGGGGTGAATAACCCTAAGCTCCCCCCACCTGCAGCCTAAACTTAACCCCCCTGCCTAACGCCTACACCTAACCCTCCCGCCTGATGCCTAAACCTAACCCTCCCTCCCACGCAGCCTAACCACCCCCGGGGGTGCCTAACCCACCCCATCCACATCCTAACCCTAACCTGCAGCCTAACCCCCCGCCTGATGCCTAAACCTAACAGCCCGCCTGATGCCTAAATCTAATCGCCCTTGCCCAGCCCTAAGCCTATGATCGTGGGGATACGGGCGTCAGTATCCTTGCCCATTCGGAGTTCCAACGTCGGGATTCTGAAGAGTGTCGGGATCCCAGTGTCAGTAAACCAGACAGCCGGCATCTTTACCGCATCTCCTAATAGGTAATGCATATGTCCCAACATTTGGAGCATGTGTCCGCAGCTCTCCTCCCAGGGCAGCTCTTCAGGGATCACCCACTGTGTGTAGATGAAGAGGAAGAGA
The DNA here is from genome assembly GCF_028390025.1 of Pseudophryne corroboree. Taxonomy (NCBI): domain Eukaryota; kingdom Metazoa; phylum Chordata; class Amphibia; order Anura; family Myobatrachidae; genus Pseudophryne; species Pseudophryne corroboree. The sequence continues at coordinate 392,742,607 of NC_086446.1, read as the reverse complement.
TGAAAAATCATTGTTAGTGGATGGACAAGCAGAGAGACAAACTGCAAACAGTGGTGTGGTTGTGTAGAGAGAAATATCTCTCTATGTAAATATGTTACTCTAACTACTAAGGACATGGAAAATACCTAAAATAAGGACAATTATCCCAAAGGGCCCATTGTTTTTATACAATACACACATTGGGGGGATTGGTTCTCTCTTATGGTAATTAGTGGGTACCTTCAGAAAAGAAAATTGACCAGTAAATAATAAAAGCTACAAATTGCTAACATTTAGGGGTCAATCCAATTAGGTACGAATTACCATTGCTTCGATGTTTCAACAGCATCCAAACTCACACCCTTCGTGGCCAGATTCAGCATATGGGGCTACCGGAAAGTGCGGCTGTTGTAAGACAAACTTGCACCTTCATTTTGTGCGCAGTGCAGCTTACACGCATGCACAGTGAAAAAGCATTGAGCCACTTGGTGCAACAGCAGCTCTGCATCCGCATCTGAATCAGGCCCCCTGAGCGGTAAGGAGAAGGACTCTAGGGAAAGGACTATGTCACCTTTATTATATGTAAAGATAGGGAAACAGTCACTTGTTACAGCTCCAATTCACATCATTTATACCATTCTGTACCATTTCATCATTTGGTTATTCTATGGGGGAGATGTATTAAGCCCTGCAGAGGGATAAAGTGGAGAGAGGTAAAGTACCAGCCAATCAGCTCCTAACTGCCATGTTACAGGCTGTGTTTTAAAAATGACACCTAGGAGCTGATTGGTTGTTAGTTTATCTCTCTCCACTTTATCACTCTCCCAGGCTTTGTACACCTGCCCCCAGTTCATTGATATACTGTAAATGTCAGCCATTTCACTATCTCCCCCAATCTGTATTGTTCTTCCCCCGATCTATATGTTCTGTGTCATGCTCTCCCCACCCTTCCTGTTTTTCTGTATTACAGTATGTTCTACATCTCGCAACCCCCCAAAGTGTATGTCCTTCCTCTATATGTCCTAAAGAGTACGCCACAATTTCTATGTTTTTGTATTGTGCCCCCACACCATCTATACTGTATGTGCTATACCAGGTTGCTCCCTTCTGCATGTTTTGTATTGTCCGCTCTCCCCCACCATAGACCCTATGTTTTGTAGGGTGGTATTCACGTGACCGCCGGTCAGCTTACCAACAGTCACATGACCTCCTCCACCAGCCCGATGGGTTACTATCCCGATGGTCGGCATGCCGACCAACAGGGACTATTTCCACTCGTGGGTGTCCACGACACCCATAGAGTGGGAATAGAACCCGTGGCGACCGCAGGTCACCACCGAGCCCGCAAGGGGCTTGCTGCACTCGCCCCTCTCCGCCGGGATCCCGGCGTCAATAAGCTGACCGGCGGTCTCCTGACCGCCGGTCAGCAGTACTACACCCGTGCTGTACTGTGCTCTCAATACCCCTCACCACACACACAATTACACAAGTATGGTAACTTACCTCCTGCATGCTATTCTTCAGTCACTAATTCCTCTGCGATTCCTCCCGTCGTCTTCAACTGACACTTTGCAGATCTCTTTGCCGGTCACCCGACACTCTGCAAATCTCTTTGCCAGAACTTTGCCAAATGATAATCTAAATAACCAGAATTTCCTGGTCAGAATACTATATGTATAATTATACTACTACATTTTGTTACATACTTTCATTTTTATTCATTTGCAATTTATCTATTTTATTGACTTTTTATCCAAAACCCAAGATCCTTTCTCATAGAGACCCAAGTTATCTGCTCCAGGTCTTCCCTAGTGCTAGGACCATGTTAGTATCATACACGGGCCTAATTCAGACCTGATCGCAGCAGCAAATTTGTTCTCTAATGGTCAAAACCATGTGCACTGCAGGTGGGGCAGATGTAACATGTGCAGAGAGAATATGGTAACTTACCTCCTGCATGTTATACTCCAGTCGTTGCTACCTCTGCGACCCCTCCCGTCGTCTTCAACTGACACTTTGCAGATCTCTTTGCCGGTCACCCGACACTCTGCAAATCTCTTTGCCAGATGATCTAAAACACAAAAAAGACTATCACTAGTTTAAGTACAATAAAATGTCCAGTTTCCCAATTTTCCTTAAACCAAACAAGATACTTTCAAAGTTATTAATATCCCATTTATCTATTTTATTAACTTTTTCATCCCAAAGCCACGATCCTGCCTCATAGAGACCCAGGTTACCTGCATCCCCTGTATGTGTGCTTATCCTCCATACTGCCCTCTTTATTCCTGTAACACTACATTTTTATTCCTAAATATGTTGTTCCTTCCTGCGCTTCTCCTATTTATGTGTCCTTGTAGCTGTATTCCCTGTTCTGTCTATCTTGTCTTGCCTTTCAGCGGACTATACTGCACTCTGTCTTCCTTATACCCTGCTATGTAGGACTCACCTTCTCCTACCTGTCTTCCTGCATGGAAACTGGAAACGTCAGCAGCTGTAGATAGAATGTTACAGGATGAAGCATTGTGATGTCACGTGCTAGTGATGTCACAGGCTAGGTGTGATGTCACAGTAACCAGCAGCAAAGATACAGAGTTACAGCTATCTTACATATACATTTTCTACATCAATTACAACTGGATATACATGAGTTTCTAATTAAAAAAAAATGAGACTAGTGTAGAAAATGAAGTATAAGGCAATGTTGTACAGAGTTTCTCAATATATAGGTAAAGGGAAAACATGTGACAGGAATTTCTAGACTAAATCACCACTTATATTTTATAAGGAAACAAAGCTCTTTATCTAAGAGGCTGAATTAATCATTTTCCGTTATGTGTGTGTGTATATATATATATAGAGAGAGAGAGAGAGAGAGAGAGAGTGAGAGTGAGAGAGAGAGAGAGAGAGAGAGAGAGAGAGAGAGAGAGAGAGAGAGAGAGAGCCAGAGAGAGCCAGAGAGCGAGTGAGAGCTATACTAACTATACTATCCCATTAAACCAGAAAACTCATGAATTATACAGTTTCCTTGGCTGGCTGACCTCAAGTCTGCATGTCACCTGGTTTAATCAGCCACAGAACCTGTGTAACCCATGAGCGTATAAAAAGGAGAAGAAATAAGAGTTGTCTTTTTGCTGGCGCACTAGAAATGTATTATTCAATACCAGCGTATATAAAACTGTAAGGCGGGCCCGCAAGGTGACATTCACATGGAATAGGTAATGTAATGACATGCACTCGACTTGTTCACATCCGCTGGATGTGTTAGAAAGAGGTTGAGTGGACAGTGAGCGTGGCTGTGCCCTGTGGCACCACGTGGCACCATTGTACCGACAGCCGGACTGCTGAGAATGGAACCTGGAGGATACATAACTTTTTGGTTTTCATTTCATCTCATGACATTTCGCCCAAAGCTACTCTTCTGGTTATCCTATTAACTAGAACAACAATGAAGGTGACTCCATAACATTTCTTCCATTGGTTTTCCATGTCACAGAAACATTGCATGTGTGTTACAGGTGACCATGCTAGTCATCTCTCCTTCACTTCACAGTAATGTCATTGTTAGTGATACATTATTTGGATCAAGCATCAAAAGGAAACTTAGGTATAAGAGTCTGGCCGGCATATCACTTATTGCATGACGACCTTGTGCCTGCGCTGTACTGTATGTAAATGGAGCATTGGTTTTGCTAATGACTTACATAGACTCCATAAGAGGGCATGCCTACATACGGACATAGCATATTGTTGAATGTTAACATGTATGATCTTAAACTCCATCTATAAATGTTCTGTTGCGAGACTTCCAATATGCTCAGAATATTGCTACTGTGACAGATGATTTAGTATATACTAGCTGGAGTACCCAGCGTTGCCCCGGATTTTAAGAATATCTGTTTACAAAAATAAATGTAAAAATTAAACACACAGTATAAATAACATTGTAGATAGCTGAATACCTGTGCTTTTGTACAGGATGAGGATGGTAAATTAGAATGATAGTTTGTTAATTTACGTTGACTGGAGATCTAGTATATAGGCATATCTTGCTTCCCTGATGCACTTTGTCTAGTGGCTGCACCCCTTTTTGGTCCCCCAAGGGACCCTGCTCTTCCCACTATACAACTCTCAGTCTGCGGCTTCCTGCTGCCTCCATTCCCCTCCTCACATCATGTCACTGGCCCTGTCACATGCAGCCCTGTCATCACTGACATATCATGCATGTCCTGATATAGTGTGTGCTGCTGGCCCACCCCTAGGGGTGCTAGTGGTGTGTTACCCTCACAGTGTTTGGGGGTCATTCCGAGTTGATCGCTCGCTGCTGATTTTCGCAGCGCAGCGATCAGGTGAAAAAAAAATCAGCATTTCTGCACATGCGTATGCCCCGCAATGCGCACGCGCGACGTTTGGGTACAAAGCCCATTGTGGTTGTGCTCAGGTTCTAGCAAAGTTTTTCTTCGCACTGATGGCCGCAAGAAGATTGACTGGAAGGGGTCGTTTCGGGGTGTCAACTGACCATTTTCAGGGAGTGTTTGGAAAAACGCAGGAGTGTCTGAAAAAACGCAGGAGTGGCTGGGCATTCTCTGGGCGGGTGTATGACGTCAAATCCGGACAGAAATAGGCTGAAGTGATCACAAGCGCTGAGTAGGTTCAGAGCTACTCTGAAACTGCACAAACTGTTTTTGCAGAGCTCGGCTGCACAAGCGTTCATACTTCTGCTAAGCTAAAATACACTCCCAGTGGGCGGCGGCATAGAGTTTGCACGGCTGCTAAAACTAGCTAACGAGCGATCAACTTGGAATGACCCCCCCAGTTCCTAGAGTGTAAGTCATATGTGTAGCAAGTTTGGTGTAAATTGATCCAGGCATTCCAGAGTTATGCTGACTGCTGAAACACTCTGTGCTGCTGCATCACCCCTAGGGGTGCTAGGGGAGTCTTACCCCCACAGTGTTTGTTCCCAGCTTGTAAGTCATATGTGAACCAAGTTTGTTGTAAATTAGTCCAGGCATTCGCATGCCAAACGGCCAAAGGCCGTCGTTCCCTAGCGATCGCCTCTGCCTGATTGACAGACAGAGGCGGTCGCTGGGCGGGAGGGGGCGGCACGGCGGCGATTGCCCGCCGTTTTGTGGGCGCGGTCCGGCCAACGCAGGTGTGGCTGGACCGTGCGGGGGCCGGGCTGCAGCCGCTGCAACCAGGGGCAGTGACGAGCAACTCCCAGTCAGCCGCAAGAGATGTGCTGGCCGGGAGATACTCAACAAGCACAAAAGCATCGCCGCTGTGCTTTTGTACTTGTGCGGGGAGGGGGCCGGACAGAAATGTGGGGCGGGCTAGCCCTGTGCTGGGCATCCCCCCCGGATGTCTGGGGACATGATCGTAGCTGTGCTAAATTTAGCACAGCTATGATCAACTCGGAATGACCCCGTAATGCGGTGGCTATGTATGTAATGTGGTGCTAGTTGTATAATGCGGTGCTATACGTGTAGTGTGGTGCTATACCTGTAATGTTGTGCTAATTGTGTTATGTGGTGCTATTTGTGTAATGCAGTGCTATACATGTAGTGCCATACATGTAATGTAACATAGTAACATAGTAACATAGTATCTGAGGTTGAAAAAAGACAATTGTCCATCGAGTTCAACCTATTTGTGGTCTCCTATGCATGATGATTTGACTAAAGTTTCTGACTGATGCTGCTGTCAGCCGTTGCATTTTATCCATATTTATAGTAACTATAATGCATGACTATGCACCATACCCCTGGATATCCTTATCCATTAGGAATTTATCTAACCCATTCTTAAAGGTGTTGACAGATTCCGCCATTACAACTCCCTCGGGCAGGGAATTCCAAACACGTATTGTCCTTACCGTGAAAAAGCCTTTACGCCGTATTGTGCGGAATCTCCTCTCCTCTAACCTGAGCGAGTGTCCACGAGTCCTCTGTGTTGATCTAACCAAAAACAGGTCCCGCGCAAGCTCTGTGTATTGTCCCCTTATATATTTGTAGATGTTGATCATATCCCCTCTTAGTCTCCGCTTTTCCAATGTAAACATGCCTAGTCTTTCAAGCCTTTCCTTGTATTCCATCGTCTCCATGCCCTTAATTAGTTTGGTCGCCCTCCTCTGTACCTTTTCAAGCTCCAGGATATCCTTTTTGTAGTACGGTGCCCAGAATTGTACACAGTATTCAAGGTGTGGCCTCACTAGTGATTTATATAACGGGAGTATAATACTCTCGTCCCTAGCATCAATACCCCGTTTTATGCATGCTAATATCTTATTAGCCTTCTTTGCTGCAGTCCTACTTTGGGTACTACTGCTTAGCTTGCTATCTATGAGGACACCTAAGTCCTTTTCCAGTACAGAATCCCCTAATTTTACCCCATTTAGTAGGTAGGTGTAATTTTTGTTCTTGTTACCACAGTGCATTACCTTACACTTGTCTGTGTTGAAGCGCATTCCCCATTTGGCTGCCCATGCTTCTAATTTAACTAAGTCGTTCTGAAGAGACTCGGCATCCTCCTCTGTATTTATAGCCTTACAAAATTTGGTATCATCTGCAAAAATTGACACCATGCTCTCTAGACCTTCTGTTAGGTCGTTAATGAAAATATTGAACAATAGCGGTCCTAATACTGAGCCTTGTGGCACACCACTTAGCACTTCAGTCCAAGTTGAAAAAGATCCATTAACCACAATGCGCTGCTCCCTATTATCTAACCAGTTTTTGACCCAAGTGCATATTGTGCTTCCTAGCCCTGATTCTTGTAGCTTGTAGATAAGTCTCATGTGTGGTACAGTATCGAACGCTTTGGCAAAGTCTAAAAAGATTACATCCACATCTTTACCCTGATCTAGGTTTGCGCTTACTGTTTCATAAAAGCCAAGTAAGTTGGTTTGACAGGATCTGTCCTGCATAAACCCATGTTGATTCCTTTTAATGACCTTATTGGTTTCAAGGAACTTCTGAATACTATCTCTTAGAATACCTTCCAATACTTTCCCCACTATAGATGTAAGACTAACTGGTCTATAATTACCTGGTTCAGCTTTACTTCCCTTTTTGAATATAGGCACTACTTCCGCTATACGCCAGTCTTTGGGAACCATACCTGATATAACTGAATCCTTAAAGATCAAAGATAGCGGTTTTCAGAGGCGTCACTAGGGTTGGTGTCACCCGGTGTGGTAACTCATGGTGTCACCCCCCCCATGGACCTTCTCCCATATCACACCACACGCAATCCTTAGAAATGTTTTTGTACTAGTTTTACTTGTAAGTCATAATTCCTGTATATCACTGAATGCGATGGCAATAGTAGTGACATAGGACCCTATTTAGGTTGGTTTGCATATTCTGCTTAAAAGCAGAATCTGCAATCGTTTCTGTAGCATGCTGGGGTCCGTCCAGGATGCTAATTGGCATCCAGCGATGCGATTTCAATTATTTTGCGATCACATCGCTGAAGCAGATACGAAGGATGACCCCCTGCAGACGTAGCTAGGCTGCGTATGCAGGCAATGCACCGCCATTTTTCGGGTTGCAGTGGGTGCGTGTGATGTCACATAGCCGCCCCAAAAAAGCTCTGATCCCCTTTCCCAACCACACCCTGCTACGCCGGCCCCCAATGAAAGTGCAGTCCCTCAGGGATGCGACCGCACTTTGATTGCATGCTCACTGTCAGCGTGGCGCATTTTAGCAATTTTATTGCTAAAATTAAATGCAACCAGAATAATGTCCATAATTGAGTATGAGCCGAAATTCACATTATACAACACAGAATGAGCCGAAATTCACATCATAGAACACAGATTGATCCGAAATTCACATAATAGCACACTGAATGAGCCGAAATTCACATTATAGCACACTGAATGATCCGAAATTCATATTGTAGCACACTGAATGAGCCGAAATTCACATCATAGAACACAGAATGATCCAAAATTCACATTATAGCACACTGAATGATCCGAAATTCACATTGTAGCACTCTGAATGAGCTGAAATTCACATTGTAACACACTGAATGATCCGAAATTCATATTGTAGCACACTGAATGAGCCGAAATTCACATCATAGAACACAGAATGATCCAAAATTCACATTATAGCACACTGAATGAGCCGAAATTCACATTGTAGCACTCTGAATGAGCCGAAATTCACATTGTAACACACTGAATGATCCGAAATTCACATTATAGCACACTGAATGAGCCGAAACTCACATTATAGCACACTGAATGAGCCGAAACTCACATTGTTGCACACTGAATGAGCCGAAACTCACATTGTAGCACACTGAATGAGCCGAAATTCACATTGTAGCACACTGAATGAGCCGAAATTCACATTATAGCACACTGAATGAGCCGACATTCACATTGTAGCACACTGAATGAGCCGAAACTCACATTGTAGCACACTGAATGAGCTGACATTCACATTGTAACACACTGAATGATCCGAAATTCACATTGTAGCACTCTGAATGAGCCGAAATTCACATTGTAACACACTGAATGATCCGAAATTCACATTGTAGCACACTGAATGAGCCGAAACTAACATTGTAGCACACTGACTGAGCCAAAATTCACATTAAAGCACACAGTATTATCCAAAATTCAGGGACAGGGAGAGTGACAGCAGGGACAGTGACAGAGGGACAGTGACAGAGGGACAGTGACAGCAGGGACAGTGACAGCAGGGACAGTGACAGAGGGACAGTGACAGCGGTGACAGCAGTGACAGAGGTATAGTGACAGCAGGGACAGTGACAGAGGTATACTGACAGCAGGGACAGTGACAGAGGTGCAGTGACAGAGGGACAGTGACAGCGGTGACAGCAGGGACAGTGACAGAGGTATAGTGACAGCAGGGACAGTGACAGAGGTATACTGACAGCAGGGACAGTGACAGAGGTGCAGTGACAGAGGGACAGTGACAGCGGTGACAGCAGGGACAGTGACAGAGGTATAGTGACAGCAGGGACAGTGACAGAGGTATAGTGACAGCAGGGACAGTGACAGAGGGACAGTGACAGCGGTGACAGCAGTGACAGAGGTATAGTGACAGCAGGGACAGTGACAGAGGTATACTGACAGCAGGGACAGTGACAGAGGTGCAGTGACAGAGGGACAGTGACAGCGGTGACAGCAGGGACAGTGACAGAGGTATAGTGACAGCAGGGACCGTGACAGCAGGGACAGTGACAGAGGTATAGTGACAGCAGGGCCAGTGACAGAGGTATAGTGACAGCAGGGACCGTGACAGCAGGGACAGTGACAGAGGTATAGTGACAGCAGGGACAGTGACAGAGGTATAGTGACAGCAGGGACAGTGAGAGGTATAGTGACAGCAGGGACAGTGACAGAGGTATACTGACAGCAGGGACAGTGACAGAGGTGCAGTGACAGAGGGACAGTGACAGCGGTGACAGCAGGGACAGTGACAGAGGTATAGTGACAGCAGGGACCGTGACAGCAGGGACAGTGAGAGGTATAGTGACAGCAGGGACAGTGACAGCAGGGACAGTGACTGAAGTATAGTGACAGAGGTACAGTGACAGCAGGGAAAGTGAGTGACAGCAGTGACAGGGACATAGGGAAGCAGGGTAAGTACCTGAGCAGCGGAGGGGGGTGTAGTAGGCGGCCCTAGGCAGCGGAGGAAGTGGGCTGCGGTGTGCAGAACGTGGCCGGCGGCAGTGAGGAGAATGGCAAGCTGCAAGCGGTGCCGGCGCGCAAGATGACGTCATGAGGAGTGACGTACAGCGACCGGCATCCTGGCTGAGGAGACTGTCAGGAACCGCCAGTACGGACCCGGCGGCGGTATTCAGGCAGCGATTTGAGTCAGCAGGGGGATGCGATCATAACAAGAGGACGCCGCGGCACAGTTATGATCGTGCAACCCCCCCCCCCCTCCCCCTCCGAGCAGGTGCATGTGCGCCGCGGCTGGGTCCGTGCTTTCTGACACATTGTCAGTGTAATGGTAGGAATGCGACAGGTGTGAGGCTCTTGTTTGCTGTCACCCCACTGAAGGGTGACACCCGGGTGCGGGCCGCACCCCCCGCACCCGCCTCATGACGCCACTGGCGGTTTTGCCAGTTCAGAGTGAAGCTCCATTAGAACCCTTGGATGAATGCCATCGGGCCCTGGTGATTTATTAATCTTTAAATGTTTTAATCGGTCACAGACTACTTCCTCGCTTAAATAAGTACCTATCAGTGTCATACTCTCATTATTGAGATTGTGTGTCAGTCCCTGAATTGGGTCCTCTCTAGTGAATACTGTTGAAAAAAAACTCATTTAGTGTGTCCGCTATGTCATTATCATTTTTGCTTAAGACTCCCAACTTGTCTTTTAAAGGGCCTATACTCTCCTTCTTTAATCTCTTGCTATTAATGTATTTAAAGAATTTTTTGGGATTCGCTTTGCTTTCCTTTGCTACTAGTTTTACAGTTTCTACTTTAGCCGCTCTTATTTCCTTTTTGCAAATTTTGTTACATTCCTTATAGTGCTGAAAAGACTCTGCTTCCCTGTCAGATTTGTATTTTTTAAATGCTCGCCTTTTCTTGCCCATAAGTTCCTTAATCTTTTTGTTAAGCCACATCGGTTTATGATTTTTATTCCTTTTTTTGCTACTCATAGGAATACATTTGAGTGTATTTTTAGCTAGCAGGAATTTTAGTACCTCCCATTTCTCCGTAGTATTTTTTCCTAAAAACAAACCTTCCCATTCAATATCCCTGAAAAATACTCTCATCTTTTCAAAATTTGCTTTGCTAAAGTTCAAAGTCCTAGTTGAGCCAGTATAGGGCTGTTTATAGAAACTGATATTGAATGTGACCATATTGTGGTCGCTGTTTCCTATGGGTTCCCCTACTATAATACCTGATACCAAATCCCCATTGTTTGTTAATACCAGGTCTAAGATTGCATTGTACCTAGTTGGTTCCTCAATTAGTTGGACTAAGTAGTTATCATTAAGTGTGTTTAAAAACATATTGCCCCTAGCAGTATCACATAAGTCGTTTTTCCAGTTTATCTCTGGATAGTTAAAATCTCCCATCACTACTATGTCTCCTACTCCTGCTGCTCTTTCAATTTGCTTTAGTAACAATTCATCATCAGATGCGTTGATACCAGGCGGCCTATAGCATACACCCAATACTAACTTTTTTATTCCTTTTTCCCCGCATGCAATTTCTACCCATAATGTCTCGACAGTGTCTACAGTCCCCTCCTGAATATCTTCCCATATATTAGGTTTTAAAAACGGCTTTACGTAAAGACACACCCCTCCACCCTTTTTATTTAGTCTGTCTCTCCTAAACAGTGTATAGCCCTCTAGATTGACTGTCCAATCATGAGATTCATCCCACCAAGTTTCAGTAATGCCTATAATATCATACCGTTTGCTTGCTGCAAGTATTTCTAGTTCACCCTTTTTACCAGTAATGCTTCTGGCGTTTACATACATACAACTAAGATAAGTATTTTCCCTTGCGTTAGGGACATCTTTCACCTTATGTAGCAAGGATGACCTGTAATCGTCATTGGTTAGTGCTTTGGTAAAATCCCTTTTAGTACCCATGTTAGTAACCTTACCGCCTGCTCTTACCCTCCCCCCAACTTCTCCCCCATTTCGTTTACTACCGCCATCCCCACTATTCTCACTGCATGACCCGTAGTTTCTAGCTAAACCCTCCCCCCAGGCTCCTAGTTTAAAATCTCCTCCAACCTTCTAACCATCCTTCCCCCCAGCACCACTGCCCCCTCCTCAGTCAGGTGCAATCCGTCACGACAAAAGAGATGGCGCCTGACTGAGAAGTCCGCCCAGTGTTCCAGGAACACAAACCCCTCTTTCCTGCACCAATCCCTAAGCCACACATTTACCTCCCTAATCTCCCTCCGCCTCCCTGGACTAGCGCGTGGCATGGGTAATAATTCAGAGAATATTACCTTAGATGTCCTTGCCTTCAGTTTCTTTCCTAAGTCCCTATAGTCTTTCTTAAGGACATGCGGTGCTATACGTGTAATGTGGTGCTACACGTGTAATGCAGTGCTATTTCTATAATGTGGTGCTATTCATGTAATAATGTGGTGGCTATGTATGTAATATGGTGGCTATGTATGTAATCAGGGGCGGATTGGCCACTGGGACAGATTCTGCTGCGCTAGTCCCCTGTGTCTGTGTTTCACTACTTGTGTGTGCTCCCTCCGTGTATTGTGCTGTATGTAGTGTGTGCTCCTCCTCCCTGTAGGGGTTTGTAGAATGAAAAATCAATAAAATCAGAAGTAGATTAAAGACATGGCTGCAGTGTCAGTAGATACTGAAAGTGGGCATATCAGTCCTTGTATATTCAGACGTACAGATGTGCATCAGGGAAGGGTATTGTAGCAGCATATGCATAAAGGGGGTCATTCCGAGTTGATCACTCGCTGCCGATTTTCGCAGCGCTGTGATCAGGTAAAAAACGGCAAAACTGCGCATGCGTATGCGCCGCAATGCGCATGCACGTTGTACGGGTACAAAGAGCATCGTTGTTGTGCAATGCTTTTAGCGACAAATCCATTTGCACAGCCGATCGCAAGGAGATTGACAGGAAGATTGCGTTTGTGGGTGGCAACTGACCGTTTTCTGGGAGTGTTTGGCAAAACGCAGGTGTGTCCAGGCATTTGCAGGGCGGGTATCTGACGTCAATTCTGGGACCTCCGTCGCTAGAATCATCGGACAGTATAAGTAACTACAGGGCTGGTCTTGTTTTGCACAAAATGTGTTCGTGTCGCTCGGCTGCACATGCGATCGCACACTTGCAAAGCAAAAATACACTCCCCCGTGGGTGGTGACAATGCGTTGCACGGCTGCTAAAAGTAGCTAGCGAGCGATCAACTCAGAATAAGGGCCACAGTCACAGGTAAACAATAGCATAACGTAAAGCAAAGGAGGCCCAACTATGTCTATCTCAAAATCAGGACCTCTGAGGAGTGACCCCACCCTCTTGACAGGCCCCTCCCCTCAACAGACTCCGCCCTCATGAGGACTGCTTCCATAAATTTCCTGGGCTGGTTTTCGATCCCAATCCGCCCCTGGTGGGAAGAGCAGGGTCCCTTGGGGGACCAAAAAGTGGTACGACCACTACACAAAGTGCATCCGGGTAGCAAGATGTAATATATACTAGATCTCCAATCAACATAAATCAACAGACTATCATTCTAATTTACCATCGTCATCTCGTACCAAAGCACGGGTATTCAGCTATCTACTATTTTATTTATACTGTGTATTTAATATTTCCATTTATTTTTGTAAACAGACATTCTTAAAATCCGGGGCAACGCTGGGTACTCCAGCTAGTATATACTAAATCATCTGTCACAGTAGCAATATTCTGAGCATATTGGAAGTCTCGCCAATAGAACATTTATAGATGGAGTTTAAGATCATACATGTTAACATTCAACAATATGCTATGTCCGTATGTAGGCATGCCCTCTTATGGAGTCTAGGTAAGTCATTAGCAAAACCAATGCTCCATTTACATACAGTACAGCGCAGGCACAAGGTCGTCATGTAATAAGTGATATGCCGGCCAGACTCTTATATCTAAGTTTCCTTTTGATGCTTGATCCAAATAATGTATCACTAACAATGACATTACTGTGAAGTGAAGGAGAGATGATTAGGATGGTCACCTGTAACACACATGCAATGTTTCTGTGACATGGAAAACCAATGGAAGAAATGTTATGGAGTCACCTTCATTGTTGTCCTAGTTGATAGGATAACCAGAAGAGTAGCTTTGGGTGGAGTGTCATGAGATGAACTGAAAACAAAAAAGTTATGTATCCTCCAGGTTCCATTCTCAGCAGTCCGGCTGTCGGTACAATCAGGGCCGGATTAAGACTTGGCGGTGCCTGGGGCACTTTAGACAGGAGGGCTCTGATTGAAGGTGGGGGATGTATATTAAATTGTGGATACCTTCCAACATGTCCCATTTCAGTAGGGACGAAATGCTCTCTACCTGAACTTCCCACTTAATATATGGTTGGTGTTACCTGTGTTGAACTATTTAATTGATAAGAAAGGTACTTCAACACAGGTGATTGCAACCATAAATTAAGAAGGAAGTCCAGGTCGAGAGCATTTTGTCCCTCCTGGAATGGGTCATGGTGGGAGGTATAGATTGTGTATATTAAATTTAAACCAGTGGTGTATCTTAGTTTTAACTAATAGTTTAATAATGCCTGGGTACTGTTTATAGATCCATCTAATTGAAAGACAACTATCTTATAAACTTTTATTGTAGTGGAACAAAGACAAATTAACCATAAAATACACATAGAAAAATAAATTAATTATCTTGTCACATGCAAGAATAGCAGCAGCCTCTGTACTACTTACATGCTGGGACAGGACTCAGGAGGACACTCAGTGTCTCTATCTCTAGACCCAAATGGTTTAGTTGCATAACAGTTTACACAGGAGTCAGACACCCAGACAGAGAGAAGGAGAAGCTGGGATCACTGTCTCACTTACAGCTCTCTTCACCCTTCTTTCTCTCCTCTGGTCAGAAAGCTTTGTCGGTCGCTCATGAAAATTATATTCCTGTGTCTCTGCCTGCACTGCATACTGCCCTGGTCGCATTCTGACTGCTGGTTCTGCTGCTGCTTAAGAGGGAAAGCTAGTGATGTCAGTGTGATCTGCTGGGGGGCCCCCTGACAAAGGGGACCGGGGTACAGTATCCCCTGCATCCTCCCCTTAATCTGGCTATGGGTACAATTTTGCCACGTGGTGCCACAGGGCACAGCCATGCTCACTGTCCACTCAACCTCTTTCTAACACGTCCAGCGGGTGTGAACAAGTCGAGTGGATGTCATTACCTATTCCCTGTGAATGTCACCTTGCGGGCCCGCCTTACAGTTTTATATACGCTGGTATTAAATAATACATTTCTAGTGCGCCAGCAAAAAGACAACTCTTATTTCTTCTCCTTTTTATACGCTCATGGGTTACACAGGTTCTGTGGCTGATTAAACCAGCTGACATGCAGACTTGAGGTCAGCCAGCCACGGAAACTGTATAATTCATGAGTTTTCTGGTTTAATGGGATAGTATAGTTAGTATAGCTCTCTCTCGCTCTCTCTCTCTCTCTCTCTCTCTCTCTCTCTCTCTCTATATATATATATATATATATATATATATATATACACACATAACGGAAAATGTTTAATTCAGCCTCTTAGATAAAGAGCTTTGTTTCCTTATAAGATATAAGTGGTGATTTAGTCTAGAAATTGCTGTCACTTACGTTTTCCCTTTACCTATATATTGAGGCACTCTGTACAGCATTGCCTTATCCTTCATTTTCTACACTAAACTAATTTTTCTTAAATTAGAAACTCATGTATATCCAGTTGTAATTGATGTAGAAAATGTATATGTAAGATAGCTGTAACTCTGTATCTTTGCTGCTGGTTACTGTGACATCACACCTAGCCTGTGACATCACTAGCACGTGACATCACAATGCTTCATCCTGTAACATTCTATCTACAGCTGCTGACGTTTCCAGTTTCCATGCAGGAAGACAGGTAGGAGAAGGTGAGTCCTACATAGCAGGGTATAAGGAAGACAGAGTGCAGTATAGTCCGCTGAAAGGCAAGACAAGATAGACAGAACAGGGAATACAGCTACAAGGACACATAAATAGGAGAAGCGCAGGAAGGAACAACATATTTAGGAATAAAAATGTAGTGTTACAGGAATAAAGAGGGCAGTATGGAGGATAAGCACACATACAGGGGATGCAGGTAACCTGGGTCTCTATGAGGCAGGATCGTGGCTTTGGGATGAAAAAGTTAATAAAATAGATAAATGGGATATTGATAACTTTGAAAGTATCTTGTTTGGTTTAAGGAAAATTGGGAAACTGGTTGATTCATGGACATTTTATTGTACTTAAACTAGTGATAGTCTAGTACTATGTTAATGATGGTCTTTTGTGTTTTTTAGATCATCTGGCAAAGAGATTTGCAGAGTGTCGGATGACCGGCAAAGAGATCTGCAAAGTGTCAGTTGAAGACGACGGGAGGGGTTGCAGAGGTAGCAACGACTGGAGTATAACATGCAGGAGGTAAGTTACCATATTCTCTCTGCACATTTTACATCTGCCCCACCTGCAGTGCACATGGTTTTGACCATTAGAGAACAAATTTGCTGCTGCGATCAGGTATGAATTAGGCCCGTGTATGATACTAACATGGTCCTAGCACTAGGGAAGACCTGGAGCAGATAACTTGGGTCTCTATGAGAAAGGATCTTCGGTTTTGGATAAAAAGTCAATAAAATAGATAAATTGCAAATGAATAAAAATGAAAGTACGTAACAAAATGTAGTAGTATAATTATACACATAGGGGTATATTTACTAAAATTCGTAATTTACTAAATAAGGTTAAAGTTCAAACACGAATGACATCGAATGTGTGAAATTGCAACTTTTTGAATTTTTTGCGACTCATTTACTATGCTGTCGTATTCTGCATTTTCGAGTTTTCCGATGTCGATGTCATTCGTATTTTCAGGCAGTGTTTTACGGGATTGAATAGTAAAACACTGCCGACATTAACACAATGAATCTCGGCCGGATCTGTGAGATCCGTGCAGGGCTTCATTGTGCACCTTTAAAAAAAAATTTAAAGTGTTAAAAATAAAAAATAAAATGCGTGGGGACCTCCCTCCTAAGCAAAACCAGCCTCGGGCTCTTTGAGCCGGTCCTGGTTGAAAAAAAATGGGAAAAAAATTACAAGGGTTCCCCCATATTTGATCAACCATCATCGGGCTCTGCGCCTGGTCCTGGTGACAAAAAGCGTAGGGGTCCCCCGTATTTTTTGTACCAGCACCGGGCTCCACTAGTCAGAGAGATAATGCCACAGCTGCGGGACACTTTTATATAGGTCCCTGCGGCCCTGGCATTAAATCACTAACTAGTCACCCCTGGCCGGGGTACCCTGGAGGTGTGGGGGTCCCTTATATCAAGGGGTCCCCCCCTCCAGCCACCCAAGGGCCAGGGGTGAAGCCCGAGGCTGTCCCCCCCATCCAAGGGTGGCGGATGGGGGGCTGATAGCCTTGTGAAAAAATAAGAATATTGTTTTTTGTAGCAGTACTAAAAGTCCCAGCAAGCCTCCCCCGCAAGCTGGTACTTGGAGAACCACAAGGACCAGCATGCGGTGGACAAACGGGCCCGCTGGTACCTCTAGTACTACTACAAAAAAAATACCCCCCAAAAAACAGGACACACACACCGTGACAGTAAAACTTTATTACATACATGCACACCTACATACACACATACTTACCTATGTTCACACGAGGCTCGGTCCACTTCTCCATGTAGACTCCACGGGTTACCTGTAAAAAAAATTATACTCACATAATCCAGTGTAGCAAGTGTCCTCTTTATAATCCACGTACTTGGCAAAAAAACAAACCGGAAACCCGAACCACGCACTGAAAGGGGAACCTTGTTTACACATGGGACTCCTTTCCCCGACTGCCAGGACCCCCCCTGACTCCTGTCAAAGAGGGTCCCTTCTGCCAATCAGGGAGCGCCACGTCGTGGCACTCTCCTGATTGGCTCTGCGCTCCTGTACTGTCAGTGAGGCTGCGCACTGAAGATACAATGTAGCGCATAGGCGCTCCATTGTATCCAATGGTTGAAACTTTGCGTTCAGCGGTTGAGGTTACTCGCGGTCAACCACTGACCGCAAAGTTCCCACCATTGGATACAATGGAGCGCATAGGCGCTACATTGTATCTTCAGTGCGCAGCCTCACTGACAGTACAGGAGCGCAGAGCCAATCAGGAGAGTGCCACGATTTGGCGCTCCCTGTTTGGCAGAAGGGACCCTCTTTGACAGGAGTCAGGGGGGGTCCTGGCAGTCGGGGAAAGGGGTCCCATGTGTAAACATGGGTCCCCTTTCAGTGCGTGGTTCGTGTTTCCGGTTTGTTTTTTTGCCAAGTACGTGGATTATAAAGAGGACACTTGCTACACTGGATTATGTGAGTATAATTTTTTTCACAGGTACCCCGTGGAGTCTACATGGAGAAGTGGACCGAGCCTCGTGTGAACATAGGTAAGTATGTGTGTATGTAGGTGTGCATGTATGTAATAAAGTTTTACTGTCACGGTGTGTGTGTCCTGTTTTTTTGGGGGTATTTTTTTTGTAGTAGTACTACAGGTACCAGCGGGACCGTTTGTCCACCGCATGCTGGTACTTGTGGTTCTCCAAGTACCAGCTTGCGGGGGAGGCTTGCTGGGACTTTTAGTACTGCTACAAAAACAATATTCTTATTTTTTCACAAGGCTATCAGCCCCCCAACCGCCGCCCTTGGATGGGGGGGACAGCCTCGGGCTTCACCCCTGGCCCTTGGGTGGCTGGAGGGGGGGACCCCTTGATTTAAGGGGTCCCCACTCCTCCAGGGTACCCCGGCCAGGGGTGACTAGTTAGTGATTTAATGCCAGTGCCTCAGGGACCTATATAAAAGTGTCCCCCGGCTGTGGCATTATCTCTCTGACTAGTGGAGCCTGGTGCTGGTACAAAAAATACGGGGGACCCCTACGCTTTTTGTCCCCTGTATTTTTTGCACCAGGACCAGGCGCAGAGCCCGGTGCAGGTTGATCAAATATGGGGGAACCCCTGTAATTTTCCCCCCAATATTTTTTCAACCAGGACCGGCTCAAAGAGCCCGAGGCTGGTTTTGCTTAGGAGGGGGGACCCCACACATTTTTTTTTACTTAAATTTAACCCTTTCATACCCTTTCCCACTGATAAACATGCACGGATCTCACGGATCCATGCATGCCTATCAGAACACGGTAAAAAAAAGCAGGTCTATTTTAAAACTGCTTTTTTTTACGATCTGTATTTTTTCACGGCAGTGTTTGGCTATTGCCGGCAGTGTTTGTGAAATAGAATTTTTAGTAAATTACCGAGTTGTATCAAATAACAGCCGTATTTGACCGATGGTGTATTCATTCGTATTTTTTTCTTTGACTTCAAAAAAAATACGAAAGCCCTCATCACTGCCGAAATTTGAGTTTAGTAAATTCCCGAGATGACACTTTGATGAAAAAACACCAAATCGGTCAAAATCGGGAGCTTAGTAAATACCCCATAGTATGTCTGACCAGGAAATTCTGGTTATTTAGATTATCATTTGGCAAAGTTCAGGCAAAGAGATTTGCAGAGTGTCGGGTGACCGGCAAACAGATCTGCAAAGTGTCAGTTGAAGACGACGGGAGGGGTCGCAGAGGAATTAGTGACTGGAGAATAGCATGCAGGAGGTAAGTTACCATACTTGTGTAATTGTGTGTGTGGTGAGGGGTATTGAGAGCACAGTACAAAACATAGGGTCTGTGGTGGGGGAGAGCGGACAATACAAAACATGCAGAAGGGGGCAACCTGGTATAGCACATACAGATAGTGTGGGGGCACAATACAAAAACATAGAAATTGTGGCGTACTCTTTAGGACATATAGAGGAAGGACATACACTTTGGGGGGTTTCGAGATGTAGAACATACTGTAATACAGAAAAACAGGAAGGAAGGGGAGAGCATGACTCAGAACATACTGATCGGGGGAAGAACAATACAGTAGGGGGGGGGGATAGTGAAATGGCTGACATTTACAGTATATCAATGAACTGGGGGCAGGTGTACAAAGCCTGGGAGAGTGATAAAGTGGAGAGAGATAAACTAACAACCAATCAGCTCCTAGGTGTCATTTTTAAAACACAGCCTGTAACATGGCAGTTAGGAGCTGATTGGCTGGTAATTTACCTCTCTCCACTTTATCCCTCTGCAGGGCTTAATACATCTCCCCCATAGAAAAACCAAATGATGAAATGGTACAGAATGGTATAAATTATGTGAATTGGAGCTGTAACAAGTGACTGTTTCCCTATCTTTACATATAATAAAGGTGACATAGACCTTTCCCTAGAGTCCTTCTCCTTACCGCTCAGGGGGCCTGAATCAGATGCGGACGCAGAGCTGCTGTTGCACCATGTGACTCAATGGTTTTTCACTGTGCATGCGTGTAAGCTGCACTGCGCACAAAATGAAATCACACTCACATAGAGGATCCCATCACAAAGTGATTGATAGGAAGTCAGCGTTTGAGGTATTAACGGGGGTGGCTAACTCTATACAGGCGCGTCAGGTTCGTTCAAATGCCATTCCATGTGCGTGCATAAATTACCCATTGCGACCTGTGTTGCTGCTGGAGAGCCCCCTGTGTCTAGGAGACTTGCTCAGCCTACGACTGCTCAGACTCACGATGCAATTATGAATGGCAAGATTGCAGCAGCGATCGCTTCAACAACCACAACTGAATCAGGCCCACAATTACACCATTATATTTTACTATTTAATCACATTCAACAACTATGGGGTCAGTTTAATTAGGTGCGAGTTTGTCTTACAACAGCCGCACTTTCCGGTAGCCCCATAGGCTGAATCTGGCCACGAAGGGTGTGAGTTTGGATGCTGTTGAAACGTCTCACCAATGGTAACTCGTACCTAATTGGATTGACCCCTAAATGTTGGCAATTTATAGCTTTTATTATTTACTGAGCAAATTTCTTTTCTGAAGGTACCCACTTATTACTATAAGAGAGAACTTATCCCCCCAAAGTGTGTATTGTATAAAAACAATGGGCCCTTTGGGATAATTGTCCTTATTTTAGGTATTTTCCATGTCCTCAGTAGTTAGAGTAACATATTTACAAAGAGATTTTTCTCTCTACACAACCACACCACTGTTTGCAGTTTGTCTCTCTGCTTGTTCATCCACTAACAATGATTTTTCATCTCTTCCTCTTCATCCACACGCAGTGGGTGATCCCCGAATAGCTGCCCTGGGAGGGGAGCTGCGGACACATGCTCCAAATGTTGGGACATATGCATTACCTATTAGGAGATGCGGTAAAGATGCCGGCTGTTGGGTTTACGGCAGTCAGAATACTGACACTGGGATCCCGACACTCTTCAGAATCCCGACGTTGGAAATGCGAATGGGCAAGGATACCGACGCCCGTATACCCACGATCATAGGTTTAGAGCTGGGCAAGCGGGGTTAAGTTTAGGCATCAGGCATGGGGGGAGGGGGAGTGGTTAGGCTACGGGGAGGGAGGGATAGGTTTAGGCGTCAGGCGGGGGGGGGGGGGTAGGTTTAGGCGTCAGGCAGGGGGTTAGGGTTAGGCTGCAGGTGGGGAGAGGTTAGGGTTAGGCTGCGGATGGGGTGGGTTAGGCACCCCCGAGGGAGGTTAGGCTGCGTTGGAGGGAGGGTTAGGTTTAGGCATCAGGCGGTAGGGATAGGTTTAGGTGTTAGGCAGGGGTGTTAAGTTTAGGCTGCGGGTGGGGGGATCTTAGGGTTATTAACCCCTGGGGGTGGTTAGGCTGCAGGGGGGGGAATTAGGTTTAGGCGGGTGGATTAGATTTAGGCATCAGGCGTTGGGGTTAAATTTAGTCTGTGGGTGGGGGGAGGTTAGGGTTAGGCTGCGGGTAGGGTGGGTTAGGGATAGGCACCCCTGGGGGTGGTTAGGGTGCGGGGGAGGGAGGGTTAGGTTTAGGCATCAGGCGGGGGACTAGGTTTAGGCATTAGGCGCTGGGTTAGGTTTAGGCTGCATGTGGGGGGAGGTTAGCATTAGGCTGCGGGTAGGGTGGGTTAGGGTTAGGCACCCCCGGGAGTGTTTAGGCACAAAGGGGGGAGGTTAGGGTTAGACTGTGGACAGGCAGGGTTAGGGGGGTGGGGAGAGGGAGAGGGTTAGGCATCAGGCGGAGAGGTTAGGGTTAGGCTGCGGGTGGGGGGAGGATAGGGTTAGGCTGCAGGTGGGTTAGGGACCCACGGGGGTGTTTTGGGCTGCGGGGGAGGGAGGGTTAGGTTTAGGCATCAGGTGGGGAGATTTGGTTTAGGCTTCAGGCAGGGGTTAGGATTAGGCTGTGGGTGGGGGGAGGTAAGGGTTAGGCAGCGGGTAGGGTTGGTTAGGGTTAGGCACCACCGGGGGTGGCTAGGCTGCGGGGAAGGGAGGGTTAGGGTTAGGCATCAGGCAGGGGGTTAGGTTTAGGCATCAGGCGGGGGGTTAGGATTAGGCTGCGGGTGGGGGGAGGATAGGGTTAGGCTGCAGGTGGGGGGGGGGAGTTAGGGTTAGGCTGTGGGTAGGGTGGGTTAGGCACCCCCAGGAGTGGTTAG
Organism: Pseudophryne corroboree; assembly: GCF_028390025.1. Taxonomy (NCBI): domain Eukaryota; kingdom Metazoa; phylum Chordata; class Amphibia; order Anura; family Myobatrachidae; genus Pseudophryne; species Pseudophryne corroboree. The sequence continues at coordinate 392,720,360 of NC_086446.1, read as the reverse complement.
GCTGCGGGGAAGGGAGGGTTAGGTTTAGGCAGCAGGGACGGAGGTTAGGATTAGGCACCTCCGCAGGAGTGTTTGGCACAAAGGGGGGATGTTAGGGTTAGATTGCGGACAGGCAGGGTTAGGGGGGTGGGGAGACGGGAGAACACCCCTTACTCACCCCTGTCGGTCTTTTCTGTACTGGGATCCCGGCATCGGTATGACAACCACTGGGATCCCATGCGCTGGGATAGCATACTGACCCCTCTATTAGTACACCTCTTAATGCCCAGAGGGAAGGGCGATCCTGAGGCCATGGTTCCCCAGAGGTTTCCCCCCAAGGGGTTTTTTCCTCTCCTGAGTGCTGAAGGATGACTCTTCATGAGTCCAGAGGTGTAGCTTTTATGCCATAATGAGTACCAATCTCATGCCCATCCCTGCAATGTATAAGAAGTAAAATAATTGCTAATGCGATCACTTTACTTCTGGGTTTAGACCCTGGCTGCGCTAGTTCACACGTGCAATCGTCAGACTGCGTATGTGAGAGCAGACAGTAATGCAGAGGGATCCCAAGGATCCTTCTCCTGGGAATTATTTCATAATGTAGCCGACAGGCTACAAAAGCCATTTAGAAATGGCATTAGCTGCCGGGCCAAGCTCAGAAATGCTTTGCATTCTGGAGCTTGGTGAGTTTCACAGTTTACCATCTGCCATAGAAACTTTTGGTGGCTGTTTTTGTGTTCAAAATAGGAGGAACGCGGTAGATATCTCAAATATCCATTGCAGTCCCCAATACATACATTCAGGGGCTGGTTAATATTTGTGGGCAGCTCCCAAAACTGACTGTTTTTGGAGATGTCTCACAAATATTATTTATTAAATATTCCACTTAATAAACTTTTTCTATTTTAACATAAACTAAAAAATGTTTTATGTATTCATTGACTGAGTCTCCCGTCTTTACTGAATGCTAATTTCACAGGGTCCGCCAATTATTACTGATATGACTGTTACTCTACTGCTGGTGCTCCTGGCCTGCTGTATAGCAGCCAGACATATATTTTATATGCAGCTCTCTTGGGGAGATGTATCAAGCCTTGGAGAGAGATAAAGTGCAGATGTTCAAACCACCCAATCATTTTCTGTCACTTATCTAGCACAGTACATGAAATGATAGCTGTAGATAGAAGCTTCATTTGATTTGGGCAAATCCTCAACTTTATCTCTCTCCACGGCTTGATACATCTCCCGGAAAATATCATGTCTTCCTTTCACTTATTAACAAGTTAAAATAATTAATTGTCTTGCAAACAGAATAAGAAATTCACAGTATAAGATAATGTTATAAAGGCTTGTCAATACCTCCTGGTACATTTACATTGATTTATAATTCACATTTCTTCCATGCCAGACAGGGGCGGATTGGGAATGTAAAGTGGCCCTGGAAATATATGAAAAGTGGCCTCATGTAGGTTTGAGTACGTTAGCCATAAGTGGGGCCCAACACAAATTGGGCTTAAGCAAATTGTTAGCATTACCCACAGTGGTAGTAAGCAAGGCTAATGTAGCATGGTAGGCAGTCACCGCACCAGCAGTAGGATCGTGTCACAGGAGGTGGAGATCACACCAGTAGGTGAGGCATTGCACTGGTAGGCAGTAACAACACCAGCAGGAGGATCGTGTCACAGGAGGTGGAGATCACACCAGTAGCTGAGGTATTGTAATGGTAGGCAGTCACAGCACCAGCAGGAGGATCGTGTCACAGGAGGTGGAGATCACACCAGTAGGTGAGGCATTGCACTGGTAGTCAGTCACTGCACCAGCAGGAGGATCATGTCACAGGAGGTGGAGATCACACCAGTAGATGAGGCATTGCACTGGTAGTCAGTCACTGCACCAGCAGGAGGATCGTGTCAAAGGAAGTGGAGATCACACCAGTAGGGGGGGGCATTGCACTGCTGGGCAGTCACAGCACCAACAGGAGGATCGTGTCAAAGGAGGTGGCGATCACACCAGTAGATGAGGCATTGCACTGGTAGGCAGCCACAGCACCAGCAGGAGGATCTTGTCACAGGAGGTGGAGATCACACCAGTAGGTGAGGCATTGCACTGGTAGGCAGTCTCAGCACCAGCAGGAGGATCTTGTCACAGGAGGTGGAGATCACACCAGTAGGTGAGGCATTGCACTGGTAGGCAGTCACAGCACCAGCAGGAGGATCATGTCACAGGAGGTGGAGATCACACCAGTAGGTGAGGCATTGCACTGGTAGGCAGTCACAGCACCAGCAGGAGGATCTTGTCACAGGAGGTGGAGATCACACCAGTAGGTGAGGCATTGCACTGGTAGGCAGTCACAGCACCAGCAGGAGGATCATGTCATAGGAGGTGGAGATTACAACAGTAGGTGAGGCATTGCACTGGTAGGCAGTTACAGCACCAGCAGAGGATCGTGTCATAGGAGGTGGAGATCACAACAGTAGGTGAGGCATTGCACTGGTAGGCAGTTACAGCACCAGCAGAGCATCGTGTCATAGGAGGTGGAGATCACACCAGTAGCTGAGGCATTACACTGGTAGGCAGTCACAGCAGGGGGATCGTGTCACAGGAGGTGATCACACCAGTAGGTGAGGCATTGCACTGGTAGGCAGTCACAGTACCTATGGTAGCTACACCCCTATATATAACACATGTAACTGTGACAGGAAAGGTGGCCTCTCTCAGCTCTGGGCCCCATAGTAGCTGCCAGGGGCGGATTGGGATTGAACACCAGCCCGGGAAATTTATTGAAGCAGCCCTGATGGGGGCAGAGTCTGTTGATGGGGAGGGGCCTGTCAAGAGGGTGGGGTCACTCCTCACTGGTCCTGATTCTGAGATAGACACAGTTGGGGCCTCCTTTGCTTTACGTTATGCTAATGTTTACCTGTGACTGTGGCCCTCATTCCGAGTTGATCGCTCGCTAGCTACTTTAGCAGCCGTGCAAACGCATTGTCGCCACCCACGGGGGAGTGTATTTTCGCTTTGCAAGTGTGTGATCGCATGTGCAGCCGAGTGACACGAACACATTTTGTGCAAAACCTGACCAGCCCTGTAGTTACTTACCCTGTGCGATGATTCTAGCAACGGAGGTCCCGTAATTGATGTCAGATACCCGCCCTGCAAACGCCTGGACACGCCTGCATTTTCCCAAACACTCCCAGAAAACGGTCAGTTGCCACCCACAAACGCCCCCTTCCTGTCAATCTCCTTACAATCGGCTGTGCAAATGGATTTGTCGCTAAAAGCATTGTACAACAACGATGCTCTTTGTACCCGTATGACACGCATGCGCATTGCGGCACATACGCATGTGCAGATTTGTAATTTTTTACCTTATCGCTACGCTGCAAAAATTTGCAGCGAGCAATCAACTCGGAATGACCCCCTTTATGCATATGCTGCTACAATACCCTTTCCTGATGCACAGCTGTACATCTGAATATACAAGGACTGATATGCCCACTTTCAGTATCTACTGACACTGCAGCCATGTCTTTAATCTACTTCTGATTTTATTGATTTTTCATTCTACAAACCCCTTTTTTTAACCTTATATGTTTCAAGGTACAGGGAGGGGGAGCACATACTACATACAGTACAGTACAGGCAGGGCAGTCGAGAGCCGGGCTGGGCCCAGGTACTTTTCAGGGGGCATGGCCTAATCACAGGAGGTGTGGTCATGTACTTTTAGAATAAAATACTGACAAAAATTGTATTTTAAGCACCTCCATGACCACACTGCAGCCCAGTACACAGCAGAGTGTGCTGGGCTGAGGAGAAGAGCTGCAGCTGCTGCTGCTGCCAGGTAAGGAGGACTGCAGCTGCCAGGTAAGGGGGAGGGGGCCTGGGCCCCTACTGGACCCTCACTGCACCCCTCCATCAGACCTGGGCTCGGGTAATTTGTACCCTCCCCCCCCCTCTCTCGACACCACTGAGTACAGGGAGGGGGAGCACACACTACACACCGCACAGTACAGGGAGGGAACACACACTACATACAGCACAGGGAGGGAGGGAGCACACACTATATACAGCTCAGTACAGGGAGGGAGCACACACTACATCATACTTACCTACTTTCTGGCAGCTCTCTCCGGGAGAGAGCTGCCAGGACGGCTCAATGGAGGGGCTTGACAATGACGAGAGGAGGGGGCGGAGGAGGCGGAATGGGGCGTGGCGGAGGAGGGGCAAAGGTGAAATGAGGGCGGGGTTACAGAGTAACACCGTTAAACCACGCCCCTGCTCTGTAATGCCTATAACCGGCATTTTACAGCAGGGGGCGTGACTATGATGACGCGATTTAACAAGAATCGCGTCATCTACTGTCCGGACCGCCCACTTTACTCTCAAAGTGGGCGGCCGGGCAGGGGGTAACTGAAAAACCGGGAGACTTGTCTGCTCATCCCAGTGGCCAATCCACCCCTGATTACATACATAGCCACCATATTACATACATAGCCACCACATTATACAAATAGCACTGGATTACACGTATAGCACCACATTACACGTATAGCACCGCATTACATGTGTAGCACTACACGTATAGCACTGCATTACACAAACAGCACCACATAACACGAATAGCACAACATTACAGGTATAGCACCACACTACACGTATAGCATCGCATTATATGACTAGCACCACATGACATACATAGCCACCGCATTACATACGTAGACACCGCATAAATAGGCCCATCATGATGGACAGACATTGGGCAGCTATAGGGTTGAAGGACGTTGCATTAGAGATTGTCCCAGGGCTGGCTGTGAGTGCTGCCTGGTCAGCTGGCATCCTGAGAACAAATTACATCCCTATCCTGTCCAGTCCCCAAACCACACACTGTGACCGGGGACACCCTAACCCTTACACTAATATGATAATGCAAATAATGCAATTAAAAATAACCTCTCTGCCGGGTCCCTTCAGTGTTCTGTCGCCGCTCTGGCCAGTTCAGTGAGAGTGCGGGAGCTGGGGTGGCAGCGGGTGTAGTGAACCCGGTCCGACTATCGCTTTGCTGCTGCTCCTGGGCCGGGCTCATTGAAGAGACCTTTGGCCGGGGCCAGGGAGAGGATGCTGCTAGGCTGGTTAACTTTCTCAAGGTCCCCCATTGGTAGAACAGCATCACCACTTTTCACGGCTAGCGGCACCTGGAAGTGCCCGCTAGCCTAACTTCCGGATTGCATTCCAATGAACCACAAGTACTGGAAGCACTGTGAGCCAGCCCAGCCTGAGTGTGGGAAATATGGGACCGGCTCATCGGGGTCTGTCCTGGTGGGCCAATCCACCCCTGGTCACCGCTGTTTAGGGGGAACGGAGAGGCCAGGGATCTCCATCGTTGGACTGAGAATTCCTATCCTCTACAATGTGCCCCGATGTGGAGTCCGTGATCCAGTGTCAAACTGGGGCATGTAGGGCCCACCGGGGGAATGCAGGGGTAGGGGCCCATGTTTAGGGGTGTGGCCAGTCTCTAGAGGGGGATTTTTCAGATATTTAATTACACATTTAAACTGCATCCCCATTCGGTAAACCACGCCTGCAGTTTTTTTTGCCACTTCCATTTTGCCATTGCGGTGCGCTGGTAGAGAAGCCGGGGCCACTTGATTGCATTAGCCCCCAGGCTAAAAGTTGCCAACCAGCCCATGATTTAGGGGACCAGAGTACATGGCATGCATTCTTTTTCTCTATCATAAAACACTCTAAAAGACATACAAATGACATTATGAAGTCCATTTAAGGACAACTGCACAGGATTTTTAACAAAAGCAATTTTCTAGTGACGCAGCTATAAAAAAAAACTAGCAATGGTCAACCTGCTGCATAGCAAAGCAACTTACTGTACATCACTTTCTGTTCTATCACTAGATGCTGAATGAGTCACTTCCACCGCTTCATCCATGTAATTGTGTAAATCTCTATGCGGAAAGGTCACAATGACTAATGCATTCTCACCATTTGCAGAGCTCCAGCTTTATGTTTCTGATTTGCAATAACATGCTGATATGAAATGTTATTCCTCTAATATTAATGTTTGTTTTAGAGACAGAGAATATTTTATGAATTATTTTAAATCTAAACTAGAGAATGTGTTCCTTTTGGATCCAAGATCAAAATAAAGTCTGGCGGTTAGCTTTGGGAACCATAGAACTATTTTTAAATGATTAAATTACATTTTATTTACTATACTGTTTACTAAAAGTTTCAGGTATTTTTTTATTAAAATATACCTATGGTTGGAAACTAGGTACAGAATACTCGTAATATGAACAATGTTATGTTCATGTATTATTACCTCATAGGTTAAAAAAATAAGGTTGAAAAGATCCATACTAAGTATCTGCTACATACCTGCCATATTTCTGCCAGTTGGACATTAGACAGGTGTCTTCTTGAACATACTGCATGCATTTGGGATTGCAGTCGGGATCAGTCAGAAGACTGACAGAAGAATTCCGATAGATCCTGAAGGTAAGTACTGAGGTAAGGGTTAGGCACTAGGGGGAAGGGTTAAAATACTTACTGTGATGACCCCTTGTGTCCATTTTGCATTTAAAATCATCAGTCTGCAATGTGAGACTAGCAGATGTGTTTCTAAACCTCATTTAGGGGGAGATGTACTAAGCAGTGAAAAGAGTAGAGATGTGAGCCAATGGAGAATTGCCCATGGCAACTGTCGAAGTCAAAAAATGTTTTTACATAAAGAGAACATACAAACTACACACATATGAGTCGCTATACTTGCAAATACGCGCAGCGAGCACAGCCATATATGGTAACACACGCATTTACACGGACATGCCACAGAGATGGATTCGACACTTATTTCATACAGTACATAATTATAATAATATCAAGCGTCAGATATCATGATGATTTAAAATTATATATATTGAAGTAATGTCATGTATGTGTATTATTTGAACGAAACCAGATAGACCGGTCATGTTTACTACTGAAGCAACCAGATTGATGTGTAGATTCATTTGATGCTTGTTGTGAAGTTGTGGGACATTGCAGCGGATAGTTATGATTACATGTATAAAAGCTAAAATCACTTTTATTAGAACAATAGATATTCCAAACAGGTGGTGGACAGGAAACTCAGCCCAGCCCCTTTGGATGTCCCCAAGGCTGAACCTGTTCAGCATATACAAAGGGACTGGTGACTCATCGTGAACCCCTCCCCCAGAAACTAGATAACACACTGATCACACAGGAGCTCAGTGGCTGTAAGGTCTGAGACGATGATGGACTTGCTGGCAGATCAGTTCCTGTATTTATTTACAAAGAGAGAGAGACATAAGATGCATTGGAGGGAATGGTAATTGTATCGCTGGCCTGTAACTGTATGTAATTGTATGTAACTGTATGTTTTTAACTGCTTACTGTGTGAGTTATAATCATGTAACTATAGGTATACTGTACTTTGTAATATATATTGAATCCATATCCTTTTTAATAACAAATATATACATTAATGAGCTTTGGAACTCAGATAATGTGTGGGTGTATTGTTTTCTCTTATGGGATGCAGTGTTTTGCGATGTATAGCGCACATTCATGGGATATGGTAATAATAGGTGCAGGCGTTTACAATAAATATTAGAGCGGGCATTTTAAATATTTGTGAGAAATCAATTTGGCATTCTTAAATGGGGGCTCGCCCGGGATATCAGGGTCTTAATGATGCACTGTACATTACAAACGCGGCTGTAATTGACCGGCTCCGATGGACGCATTGCGAAGCTGATGAAAATAACATCCACGTTAATGTATTGTTGTGTTATCAGTAAGCCAATGATATGAAATTTCAAGGGACAATGCGTTTCTCATAATATTTAAGATGCTAAAATGTATTTTTATTGTTGCAAAACAAGGTTTAAATAAGTCATATTGTGTTTGATTCAGATTGGATTGTTTATCTGTCTAAGTAGGTTTAAAAGTATATTTAAAAGTTGCTGCATAGCCTTGATATAGTTTTTTTTTTTAACTCAGGCCTAAAATAACTTCTGGTGCTTGTATGATGTGTGATTTCTTTGTGACAAAGGAAGCCGCATGGTCTGTCCTCCATTTTGGACTAACCACATGGCCTGTCCACCATTTTGTGTAACCCTCATGAATGTGGAAGGGGGAGGAGCAGCGGCCATTTTGGGAAGGTCATTTTCTAAATGGCTGATTTTCACTGCTCAGAATAATCAGCTTTCCTTGGTCACATCAAACATCATTTATGAGTTACCAATGCATTTATTTAACCCATGCCATAATTAATTACAAATAGTTTCAGCTGGGCCTAGTGAGAGTTAAAAGATGAATACTTGATGCAAGAATTACACACATATATAAAAAAAAAAAGTTTTTTTTTCTTTTACCTCTAGGATTTAGGTAAAATCTGCTTGCTAGTTTAGGATAGCCATTGAAATGTTAATTAACCTGTCCCACTACCCTCTTGAACAGGCATATGAACCTCTATTGATATGCAAATTAGAAGCACTGAATGGGTAAATGAGTCTCATAGGAGACCAGTGAATGGTACATATATATAATAATATTATTATAATTATGTGTGTGTTTATATCAGTGTATGTTCTGCAAGATAGCTATCCAATCTGAAACATATCATTTATATTATTGATTATTGCTAGATTCATTATAGAACTGTGTGAAATAGGATACATTTGTTGCTATATAGTTAAAACTGAAATAACAGTATTTTAAGGAAGTAAGCGTAAAGACACAAACGCAGGTCAGCATAAAAGTTTATACAGAACAAGTTGTGTCTAGTGGGCAATAGTAGTTAGTATTGCTCACATTTATAGAAGCTGTGTGATTTGTTTATTGCGGACGCAGGGTTTTGTACACGTGTCTTGGACAAAGTAAAGGACTGCGCACGCAGCGTAAGGGACACGCACGGTCGCGTGTTTGCGCAAAGTGCGTAAGAATGTGGGCGCTAAGTACAAATTATACAATAGTATAGTTTAGTTCAAAGGTGGGATAGTAGACATTTAATACAATAGCACATAACTATCAGATTTAAAAAGCAGGTTACTCTAAATTTAGTTTAAAAACTGTATTGCCTCTGGGGTACAGCTGCCAACCTGAATAAATCCAAATTTTCTGTACAGAAAAGACAAAGTGTACTTGAGCGAGCGAACATAGGAGTGAGTGGAACTGAACCCCGGAAGTCGGGTCCCGTGGTACATCAATTAAGAGGAGGCTTGGTGTTGTGAAGTGGCTGACTCACGTTATAGATTGAAATACGCAAATCGTGAGGTGATTTGCAGAGGAGCGTGATAGTGCATAGTATTGCGAAGTATTGAAGTAAAAAAATTTTGTATTACGCTCCGGGCTGAGGGTCACAGTTTGTACATTGACCCGTGGTTGTACGGCAGATAGGTAACAAGTACCTATATGCTGTGCGATTGGACCGCGCATTTGTGGGTGCGATATATATAGCACAACTGGATACCCCTTTACGAACTTTTGCATAAAATCGCGGTATCATTAGCGCTGTATAGAGCATATGCAAGTGTGATTTGTGTATAAGTGTATAGGGAGTTTTCGCTGGTCTCTCTCGGGAAAATCTCCAGCGGTGTATATTCACTGGAATAGGTAAGTCACTCCTAAACACTTCCAGTGAATAGAAACCAGATAGGGGCCTCACTGGGTTCGCGGTGGTCACTATTGGAGTGAGTCGTGGTACTCAGCGGAGAAGGAGTGGGTGAAAGCGCTCTAAGAACTTTCACCGTCTATCTGCGGTGTGCATTGGGGATTGCGTAAAAAGGAAAAAGTCCGCGATGGGATCCAATTGCACAAGCAGTGGGCGTTTGCTAACTAGGGTTCAGGTTGAGGTGCCGCGGCCCAGGGGGTCAGCGAGGTTTATTGTGTGTGGTAAATATGGATCACACACGGAAGACTTTTTGTCTGAATGGGTATGTATGACTGACAAAGATAGGGTAC